>NC_139804.1:36337848-36372848 GCF_963457635.1 Microchirus variegatus
ATTAAACTGGATGAAAATTCCATTCAACTTATTAGTCTCTTAGTCTTATTATGTTCATTTTTGTGTTTTTAGGCTTGAATAAGAAATCGGCAAAAGAGCATCTGACTGAGAGAAACTTCTTCCTGCGAATAAAAAGCACCCTGACCAGCAGGGGGCGCACAGTCAACATCAAGTCTGCTACCTGGAAGGTTTGTTTTACTCCTGCAATATTTAAACGTCATTATTTTCCAGTTATAAATGTTATGAAAACTTGCTGAAGTTTGACTTGGAAAGAACTTGTTTGTTTTCAGTAAAGTACGACGTGAAAAAACGTGAAGTTTTTTTGCTTGTGAAATGGTTTCTTCCTCCCCCGTCTTAACTTATTAACGTCCCCGTCTTTCTCCAGGTTCTCCACTGCACTGGTCACATGCGTCCTTTTGGCACTAGCTCCACTCCGCCCCCTGCTGCCAGAGTGATGACCTTGTTGTGCGAGCCCATCCCTCACCCGTCCAGCGTCGAGTTCCCTCTGGATACGTGCACTTTCCTGAGCCGCCACAGTATGGACCTGCGGTTCACACACTGCGAGGGCAGGTGGGACGAACACCTTTGTGTCACCTTTGACCTCCTCCCTTTGTGCCCAGGGAGTCGAGACAAACTGAATATTACAGATGGAGAAAGGGCTTTGAATGTGTTCCCTTTGTTTCCAGGGTGACAGAGTTGATCGGATACAAACCAGGCGACCTGATCGGCCGCTCGGCCTACGAGTTCCACCACGCGCTCGACTCTGATCACGTCAACAAAAGCCTGCGCACCTGTGAGTGTGTACGAGATGATTCGTCACTTTGAATCTTGTGTATTTCCGACCGCTATTGCAAGAGCATTTCAGGTTTTTCCACTGTATTTTGTTTCCTGTATTTAAATCATGTGTTGTATTTCTGTCTGTGTCTTCCTTCTTCCTGCAGTGCTGACCAAAGGTCAGGTGAGCACCAGCCACTACCGCTTCCTGGCGAACAGCGGCGGCTTCGTGTGGGCGGAGACTCAGGCGACCGTCCTCTACAGCAACAAGACGTCGCAGCCCGAGGCCATCGTCTGCCTAAACTTCATCCTCAGGTACTTCCTAAAATACTTTTCCTTGCTTTTCTCGTCTTTAGGTTTAAGACAAATGATAGAAAAACAAATGTTTAATTTTGCTTCTTCACAATGAAAGCTCCTAAACAGACTGATGGTATACAGCATGGGTGTCAAACTCTGGCCCACGGGCCAAATTTGGCGGATTGCCGCCGTGTAATTTCATTTGGCCCTTGAGGCAATATCAAATTAACATTAGAGCTGGCCTGCCGGTATTATACAGCGGTATTATAACACTGCATTCACCGCTAATACTACAAATCCCATAATGCTCTGCTGTTGTTTTGTATTCATTGTTATTTTATTTTCAAATTTATTAGCTTGTGGAAAAAGTTAATGTTGATATTTACCTCAGAAGGCTGCAAATAGAAAAGAGGCATTCAATTTTTTATTTAAATTTTATTTAATATGCCATTGTTTGTTTTTTGAAAGTTGATTTTGCACTATTAAGTTATATAAGCGTTGCTTGTTCCATATTCAGTGTTAAAGCAAATCAGTGTAGCAAACTGAGCAATAATTAACATTTTATTCATGCACTTTCTCTTGCTACTTCAAGGCTTGAATGTTTGATTCATTCATTATTGCACTGCTCCGGGTTAGTTTGTACTTCACCTCACTGTGTGCTGTGTGTGTTCACTAATTCACGGTTGCAGTAATTGGAATTTCCCCACTGCGGGACTAATAAGGGAATCTTAAATCTTAAATCTTAAATCTTAAATTGTTATTTTATTTTCAAATTTAATATTAGCCTGTGGAAAAAGTTTATTTTGATATTTACCTCAGAAGGCTGCAAATAGAAAAGAGGCATTCAATTTTTATTTAAATTTTATTTGATATGCCATTGATATTTTTTAAATTATTATTATTATTATTTGAAACTCGATTTTGCATGTCACTATAAAGTTATATAAGCCTTGCTTGTTCAATATTCAATGCAAAACTTGTTTCGGTCCCTATTAAAAGGTTAATTTGTTCAACCTCGGCCGGCGGCTTTGTTCAGTTTTAAATTTTGGCCCACTCTGTATTTGAGTTTGACACCCCTGGTATACAGTTACATGTGTGAGCCCCCCCATGTGGCACATGGCAGTATTACATGAAGAACAGAACTCAAATTACTGTCACTTAACTCTTTTGTGTCCTGTTCTAAAAGAGATTTCCTTTAGTTTAAAACAATCATTTTCTTAGAAATTGATGAAAATGGGGAACTCTTCTGCAGTGCCGTGGAGCAGCCAGATGTCGTTTTCTCCGTGGAGCAGCGCCGTTGCGAGAGCCTCATGAAAGCCGAACCCCTGTCGCCGGCTCCTCCGCCGACACCAGAGGAACTGGAGAGCCCCGACTCTGAAGAAGAGCATCTCACCATCTTCAGTCCGACTGAGGAGGTGGCAGGAGGTGGGTCAGAATCCAGCATCAGACAGACGGAGACACCAGAGGAGGACTTGGCTTCTGAGGATAAAGATGCCGTCAAACCATCGGCAGGTGAGATGGACAAAAGGGGCCGTTATAAATCTTTTTTTTTTTTTTTTCATTCACTGGTTTAAATCTCCTGCCGTTTTCTGTCTCCATCAGACTTTGTTGAGCTGTCGTTCATCAGTACAAAGACGAGCAACCAGGTGCCGGAACAACCTCAGAAACTATGCACTCCACAGCTGCTGCAGCTCCTCACGCCCATCTTCGACCCCATCACACCACCACCGTCTGCATCACCACCAGCTTCCTCGGCTGATTCTGTTCTGGTAAATAAGCCTTGAAATCTTTCAAAAACGTTGAAAAAAAAAAATCAGTGTCTCTGTTTGGTTTAACTCCTA
This sequence comes from Microchirus variegatus, assembly GCF_963457635.1. Taxonomy (NCBI): domain Eukaryota; kingdom Metazoa; phylum Chordata; class Actinopteri; order Pleuronectiformes; family Soleidae; genus Microchirus; species Microchirus variegatus. The sequence goes on from NC_139804.1 coordinate 36,340,761, forward strand.
TTTTTCCTCTGTCTTCTTCCTCAGAGCCTCAGTGATGACGAGGAACAGATGGACACCAGTGAAGTGGAGAAGTTCTTCGACACTCGGAAAGAAGATGGACAACGGCAAGAAAAAGCCCTGGAGGTCAGAGGAGAAAACATGCTGTCGTTTCTAGGTGGTCTTTTTTAGCTGAGCCTGTGTCACTAATAACATCGACCTATTTATCCTCTTATCTACGAAGTATTGCAAACTACGATTATTAGGAGCATAAATCTCAAGAGGAAAGTCTGTCTTAAAAATTGTCAAAATCGATCATGAAGAATATGAAACGCTTTGTCTTTTAAAATCCTTGCTGGTGACGAAGTCAAACTCGGATTTAATCTAGAAATGTTTTAACTTTGAAATAAAAGAAAAAACAGAGATTTAATTTTGCTGATTTAGAAAAATAAAAAACGCCATGGTTCATGGATGTTGTGAAGAGGGCAGCTGGGGTAAACGGAAGAGGACACGAGGAAAAGGACAAGATAAGATAAGATAAGATAGTCCTTGTTTAGTCCAGACATGGGGACATGTACAGTGTCACAGCAGCAAAGGCAATAAAGATAAAGGTAGTAAAAGATGCGCTGTGGTGACCCCTAAAGGCCACATTATACTTCTCCGACTGCGTATGCGTTATCTGACTGACACGCTCTGCAATTTCCCGCCCGATCAGTAGGGGTCGCTGCGCAAGGTTGTTGTGCTTTTGGCTACAGTGAACAATGGTGTCCGAGAGAGAAAGAGAGAGAAAGACTGTTGTTGTTGAAACAGTGGCCGTTTGTCACTTTTCTGTGTCACAGAACGCAGTTTTAAGATAATTTGAGGGCGAGAAATTGGCCATTTAGAGTCTAAACATGTGCTGTGTGTGTTAAGATATGACGTATTTATAGTTTGGCAGCGACGTTATCGGCGGGGATCAGCTCCGCCTCTGTGGACGCTCGGTGCTCACTGTGAGCCGGCACAGAGCAGCGTTATCTCGGTCTGTCCTGAGGACCAATCACAGCTCTTGCCGTCTCCGTTGTCCCTTGACGGAGTGACGGACACTTAGAAAATATTTTGTGCAGTCGGAGACGACGCAGAGGCTCCTCGACAGGCTCTGAGTCGACGCAGAGGACTATGCGTAACCTACGTAGAACACTTTACGCAGGAGTATGAATTGGGCTTAAAGGGGGAAAAATAATCTCAAAGTGTTATAATATAATACTAACACACCTCTGTTCTTGACTGTGCTTTCTGTTGGTGCGTGGACACTTTCTCACTTTCCTGTCTCTTCTCAGAACATGGATGAGGTGGATCTGGAAATGTTGGCTCCTTACATCTCTATGGACGACGATTTCCAGCTCACCATCCTCAGCAGTTTACCTGAGGAAACCAGCCGGCCTCCTTCAGGACCTTCAGTCGTGTCTCCCGCGATCACGGCGAACAGGAAACGGTATGAGGCACATGTCAAAGACAGCAGCTCGATGTTTTACGTCTCTGGTGTCTTTTTCTTGAATGACAATGACGCGAGGTAGAAAATGTGCTTCATACTTGATATTTAAAAGGATAATTATGTTTCCTCGCCTGATGAAAATCTTTACGTCTCTGTAGGGCTCTTGTCTGTGACAAGGACCTGTCGTTTCTGGACAAGAGGCCCAAACGAGGCTCTATGTCCACAGAAGAGGGAATTCTTCTCAGCCACAAAATGTTGGTGAGTGCAAAAAAAAAAAAAATTTTCCAAAGAATTTTCAAATTTTGGACGACATAGTACAGTATGACGTTTTTGTCTAATTTTGGAACAATTTTTTTTCAGAAAAATGGTCCAATTGTGGACCAAAATTTTTTTTCCAAAATTTTTTCAAATTTTGCATGGTATACTATAGTATGATGTTTTTGTCAAATTTTGGACCCAAATTAAAAAAAAAAATAATAATCTTTTGGACGACATAGTATAGTGTGACATTTTTGTCAAGTTTTGGACCAAAAAAAGTTTTTCAAAAGAAGTTGTGACATTTTGGACAACATAATATAATGACATCTTTGTAAGATTTTTTGACCCAAAAAAAAAAAACGTCAAATTTTGGACGACATAGTATAGTATGACGTTTTTGTCAAATTCTGGAGCAAAACTTTTTTTTTTTTTTTAATTGTCAAATTTTGGACCAAATTTTTCTTCCCCAAAAAATTTACATTTTGGCTGACATAGTTATTAAGTATGACGCCTTTGTCAAATTTTGGACCCACTTTCTTTCAAATTTTGGACGAAAACATTTTTTCCAAACAATTTTCAAATTTTGGACTACAGGACGTTTTCCTCAAATTTTGGACGACATAGTACAGTATGACGTTTTTGTCTAATTTTGGACCCAAATTAAAAAAAAAAAAAAAAATATATGATTTTGGACGACATAGTATAGTGTGACATTTTTGTCAAGTTTTGGACTAAAAAAAGTTTTTCAAAAGAAATTGTGACATTTTGGACAACATAATATAATATGACTTCTTTGTTAGATTTTTTGACCACATATAAGATGTATCTGACTTAACAATCCCCTGTGAGTTTAATCTTGGGAAACAGGATTCTTGGTAAATACGATCAGGACAATTTCCTGATTTTCCTCGATAATTAATTTAATTTAAGAAATGTGGGGGAAAAAAGGATATTATTTTTCTCAAAACACAGGACATGAGTGCAGCAGTAAAATGACACACAGCCTATGAAGAGAAAGTGATAAAAAGCTCACACACAGGTGATTTAATCCAGGTCCATCCTAGAACACAGCATAATGAATCACTCACTCTTTCTCCTCACGTTCAGTTTCAAACTTTCAAACGTTTTCACCTTTTATCCTCCATGTTTCCCCCTTTTTTTCTTTTTTTTACCTCTCTATGTTCAGGGCTGTCTGGAGGAGACCGACCAATCAGATTTGATCTTAGACCTCGCCCCAAGGGGGCGGAGCAAACTGCTCACAGACAGAGACCCTGTTTTAGGAGGCATGCAGGGACTGTGTGAAACTGCAGGTAAGAGGCACTCGCAGCACCTTTCTCTGTCCAATCCAACCCAACTTTATTTACAAAGCACTTTTAACAGCTGAAACAAAGTGCTGTAAATAAAACGAATAAAACACAAGACCTAATAGACCTAAGAACAAACATTAACATACTGGAGAAAGTATAAAAACAACACAAACAAGCCATACAATAAAACTATAAAAAAGATACAACCGCCTTATACTGAGTGGAAAGATAAAGCGTAAAAGTGGGCGGTGAAGGGGCGTGTCTGACATGCACAGCTCTGTCCCCTCTGAGCTTCAGAGCAGCTGATCAGCTGACCTCAGAGAGTGGACAGGAGTGTACGGATGAAGCGGCTCAGAGAGCCAAGGCGGTGGCAAGACCATTTAAGGATTTAAAAACAAATTAATCATTTTAAAATTAACTCTAAAATGCACGTGCAGCCGGTGGAGTGAGGCTAAAATAGGCGTGAGGTGTTCCCTCTTACATGCACCAGTTAAAAGACGCACTGGAGACGTCTGACTCCAAAATACAGTGTGTTGCAGTGATGTAATAAAGATGTAATAAAAGCATGTATTACAGTCTCAAAGTGCTGTTTGGGGAAAAAAGCTGGATTTCACTACTGCACCAATTTGACGGTCGAATTTAAAATCACTGTGCATTTTAAAACCCATTAAAACCCAGATTATGAGGCGCCAAAGTACGGAAGCGTATTGCATTCACTTGAAAAAAAAAAAAACTCCTGTTTTTCTCAGTAATTAATTTCCGGTTTGATTTTTTGAATAATTTTTTTTCTGTTTTTCTGACTAATATTTTTCCCCTGTTTTTCTGTCTAATTTTTTTTTCCGTTTTTTCTGAGTAATTATTTTTCTGTTTTTCGTGCAAAAAAATTTTCCCCCTGTTTTTCGGAGTAATTTTTTTTTCTGTTTTTCGGAGTAATTTTTTTAAAGTTTCCGTGCAAATCCCCCCCCCCCCCCCTGTTTTTCGGAGTATTTTTCTTTCTGTTTTAAGGAGTCATTTTTTTATAACGACCTGGACGGCTTGTTTAGTTTAATCAAGTTTTACTTTGATCTGGGTTTAAGACACTGGGAGATAGTCCTGTCTTTAGATGGTATTATCATTAGTTTGTCGACTTAACGCAGGCACCTGAGGACTGCGGTTGTTCAGAAGGAAAGCCCATTCAGATCTGCTAGACATAGCAATCTTTCTCCAGGATCAGTTGGACAGATATGGCATGCTCCATGGATAGAAGATGATGCATTTGAAATACATTCAGGCTGGCTACGTTGTGACTCAAGAGACGATCAGGAGACTGCTGAAAATATTGGATGCACACGGTGTGCAGCTGAGGCGCCGGAATCGCCTTCGGCGGCGTGTAGTGTACCATAGCAAGAGTTCACGATAATTCTGAAAAAAATTACTCTGAAAAACAGGGGAAAAAAATATTTGCACGAAAAACTGAAAAAAAAATGTACTCAGAAAAACGGGGGAAACAAATATTTGCAAAAAAAATTAATCTGAAAAACAGAAAAAAAATTACTCAGAAAAACAGAAAAAAAAATATACAGAAAAACAGGGAAAAAATATTAGTCAGAAAAACAGAAAAAAAAATATTCAAAAAATCAAACCGAAAATTAATTACTGAGAAAAACAGTATTTTTTTTTTTTTTTTTCAAGTGAATGCAATACGCTTCAGTACCAAAGGGCCCAGCTCACACTTATTCCATGGGATATGATGCCCTCTGGTGGACGAAATAAACCCGTGCAGCTTCAGGTGTTTAGCTGAAGGATTGGCCTTGGGGTTACGTTGGAGACATTTGATGCTGCTTCATTACTGAATTCCTCAGTTTAGATGTTGTCTTCTTAGCAGAAGCACGTTGTTAGTTTGTGTTGTTGCTCTTACAACGTTTGTCTTTGTCTTTCTCTCTCTCTCAGCTCTGATGAGGGACATGTTCATACCACGCCGGCCTGACCTGTCTGCACCTCTCTCGCCTATGACTTGACGGAGCCTTTGTCAGATCACAGAGGTTTTGGACAAGAAAAAACAAAAAGACAATGCCGTTACTCATCCGCACAAATGCTAATGCAACACAACCACGTATACACACGATTATAAACTCACACATGCTGTAAGGTCAACTCGACGTCGCTGCTTGTAGCTGAACCAGAACAGGTTACTAATGTGTTTTTCTCATCCGTATCTCATTATCAAACCAGAGCCAACGATCTGCAAAATCACATCCACTTTTCATGTTACATGTTATCTGTGATTTTAACGTGGTCGGTGTGTTTTGACGGAATCAGCAGGCGGTGCTAACGGTGAAATATATATATAAAAAAAGAAATCCTGCATGAGTTTGAGCAGTGAGACAAATCTGTGCAGCTAAATCAGACTTTTGTAATCTGTAATTTCGGTGCTTCTGTCGTTATTTAATCCTGCAAAGCAGGAGCTCCCGTTATTCCCGCAATTCTCTTCATTTGTGTTTCTGGAAAAAATTGCTCTCACTGCCGTAACAATCGAATCAATCACACCAACAAACAATACTTGCGAATATCAGTGGCATCGTTCTTCAGTGGCATATTTTACATCTTTTTTATACACGTGTGCTAAAATGAAATTGTGTTTTATTTCAATTAATGCTTTTAGTCGAAGTTTTCAACTGCAAATTTCCTCCGTTTTCGATTCAGAACGTCGATCGATGCATGTTTGATTTAGTTTGATTATCATTTCGAATGTATAATCTGATTAAATTCCCCCGCGCTGAAGCGGTTAATGAGACGAACAGTAGAGTTAGCTCGCTTATATATTATTCTCATTAGAAGTGTAAGTAACGGCTCGTAATCCTGCTTTTGTGGCATAGATTTCATGTATAAGCTGCTGTACGCTAGTGTTGCTCAGTTGTACGGTGATGCTTCTACACACAGATGTGTAGGTTTGTTTTTCTTTCAACTCGGATGCATTTGCTACATAAACCCTCAAACCGTCCACATTTAATGTGAAATTTGATATATATATATTTTTTGAAATGATACATAGCTGTTTCATAGCTCATGTAGCTAGACGACATTTCAGTGACAGTCTGCATTAGCCACATAATCTGCTCTAAATGTCCATGGTGATTTAACATGATGGAGAAATACTGTTGTTTTCTTTTCTGTTTCATGTTTATCCTGTTTGCATTCTTCAACTAAATAAAGCTGCTGAAGCAGAAGCAGTTGTGTGGTCTGTGTGTATAAAGAAACGCTCATCAGTAAATGTCAAATATTAAAACAGTCGGCTTTTAACTTTGATAATGGTCTGTATTTATATCATTATATTATTTATATAGCGCTTCCCAAGGAATGGAACCAAGCTGGGAATCAAACAACAACCTTCGAGTTGAAAGACAACTCGCTCTACCACTGAGCTACCGTCACCCCCAGAGTCTCAAACTGTGTAGGGCATCATCATCATCATCATCATCATCATCATCATCATCATCATCATCATCATCATCATCATCATCATCATCATCATCATCATCATCATCATCATCATCATCATCACCACACCACCAGTGTGCAGCCTGCTGGGATTTAGAAACACAGGAAGTTGGCTTTTATTCTGAAAGGAATTCTAGTAAACGGCCACTGGTGAAAATGAAAACATTTACGCAAATACTTTTCAACTGGAATGTATTTCAGAGGACACTGAAGATTCCAGTCCAGTGTTAATCAGGCATGTTTATTTACATACAATTGTGTTTCAACGTAAATGTCATGTATACTTTTAAAATCTGTATTTATTTATTAAAACAAGTGCAATTGTAGAAAACACTCTTGACACTGCACTTCCTAATTGCACTACTAAGCAGCCATTTTACATTTTACTCATATTTTGCAAGAATAGTCTTAATTTAAAAGTATTTTGGGCGACAAACTATAGTATGTGTTTGTCAAAATTTGGACCAACAATTTTCTTTCAAAGAAATTGTAAAATTTTGGACGAAAATATTTTTTCCAAAGAATTTTCAAATTTTGGACTACATGACGTTTTTCCTCAAATTTTGGACGGCATAGTACAGTATGACGTTTTTTTTGTCTAATTTTAGAACAAAACTTTTTCTTTTTAAAAAAAAATGGTCCAATTGTGGACCAAATTTTTTTTTTGCAAAATGTTTTCAAATTTTGCATGGTATACAATAGTATGATGTTTTTGTCAAATTTTGGACGCAAATTGAAAAAAAAAATAAAAAATCTGATTTTGGACGACATAGTATAGTGTGACATTTTTGTCAAGTTTTGGACCAAAAACAATTTTTCAAAAGAAATTGTGACATTTTGGACAACATAATATAATATGACGTCTTTGTAAGATTTTTTGACCCAAAAAAAAAAAGTCACATTTTGGATGACATAGTATAGTATGACGTTTTTGTCAAATTCTGGATCAAAACATTTTTTTTTTTTAATTGTCAAATTTTGGACCAAAACATTTTTTCAAAAAATTGTCAAATTTTGGCTGACATAGTTATTAAGTATGACTTTGTCTTTGTCAAATTTTGGACCCAATTTTTTTTTCAAATTTTGGACGAAAACATTTTTTCCAAAGAATTTTCAAATTTTGGACTACATGACGTTTTTCCTCAAATTTTGGACGGCATAGTACAGTATGACGTTTTTGTCTAATTTTGGAACAAAACTTTTTCAAAAAAATGGTCCAATTGTGGACCAAATTTTTTTTTCCAAAATGTTTTCAAATTTTGCATGGTATACTATTGTAGGATGTTTTTGTCAAATTTTGGACCCAAATAAAAAATAAAAAAAAATAAGATTTTGGACGACATAGTATTTTTGTCAAGTTTTGGACCAAAAAAAGTTTTTCAAAAGAAATTGTGACATTTTGGACAACATAATATAATATGATGTCTTTGTAAGATTTTTTGACCCAAAAAAAATCTGACCAAAATATTTTTTTCGAAAAAATTGTCAAACTTTGTACTACATAGTATAGTATGACGTTTTTGGACCAAAACTTTTTTTTCAAAAAAAATTTCAAATTTTGGACGACATATGAGTATGACGTGTTTGTCAAATTGACAGAAATTTTTTTTCCAATTTTTTTTCCTAATTTTTGGATGACATAGTATAGTACGACGTATTTGTCAAATTTTGGACCAAAACATTTTTTTCAGAAAAATTGTCAAATTATGGACCCAAATAATAAAAAAAAAATCTGATTTTGGACGACGTAGTATAGTGTGACATTTTTGTCAAGTTTTGGACCAAAAACAGTTTTTCAAAAGAAATTGTGACATTTTGGACAACATAATATAATATGACGTCTTTGTAAGATTTTTTGACCCCAAAAAAAATAAATCTGATTTTGGACGACATAGTATAGTATGACGTTTTTGTCAAATTCTGGAGCAAAACATTTTTTTTTTTTTTTTTTAATTGTCAACTGCCATAACAATCGAATCAATCACACCAACAAACAATACTTGCGAATATCAGTGGCATCGTTCTTCAGTGGCATATTTTACATCTTTTTTATACACGTGTGCTAAAATGAAATTGTGTTTTATTTCAATTAATGCTTTTAGTCGAAGTTTTCAACTGCAAATTTTCGATTTCCTCCGTTTTCGATTCAGAACGTCGATCGATGCATGTTTGATTTAGTTTGATTATCATTTCAAATGTATAATCTGATTAAATTCCCCCGCGCTGAAGCGGTTAAACAGTAGAGTTAGCTGGCTTATATATTATTCTCATTAGAAGTGTAAGTAACGGCTCGTAATCCTGCTTTTGTCGCATAGATTTCATGTATAAGCTGCTGTACGCTAGTGTTGCTCAGTTGTACGGTGATGCTTCTACACACAGATGTGTAGGTTTGTTTTTCTTCCAACTCGGATGCATTTGCTACATAAACCATCAAACCGTCCACATGTAATGTGAAATTTGATATTTTTTTTGTTTTTTCAAATGATACATAGCTGTTTCATAGCTCATGTAGCTGGACGACATTTCAGTGACAGTCTGCATTAGCCACAGAATCTGCTCTAAATGTCCGTGGTGATTTAACATGATGGAGAAATACTGTTGTTTTCTTTTCTGTTTCATGTTTATCCTGTTTGCATTCTTCAACTAAATAAAGCTGCTGAAGCAGAAGCAGTTGTGTGGTCTGTGTGTATAAAGAAACGCTCATCAGTAAATGTCAAATATTAAAACAGTCGGCTTTTAACTTTGATAATGGTCTGTATTTATATCATTATATTATTTATATAGCGCTTCCCAACGAATGGAACCAAGCTGGGAATCAAACAACGACCTTCGAGTTGAAAGACAACTCGCTCTACCGCTGAGCTACCGTCACCCCCAGAGCCTCAAACTGTGAAGGGCATCATCATCATCATCATCATCATCATCATCATCATCATCATCATCATCATCATCATCATCATCATCATCATCATCATCATCATCACACCACACCACCAGTGTGCAGCCTGCTGGGATTTAGAAACACAGGAAGTTGGCTTTTATTCTGAAAGGAATTCTAGTAAACGGCCACTGGTGAAAATGAAAACATTTACGCAAATACTTTTCAACTGGAATGTATTTCAGAGGACACTGAAGATTCCAGTCCAGTGTTAATCAGGCATGTTTATTTACATACAATTGTGTTTCAATGTAAATGTCATGTATACTTTTAAAATCTGTATTTATTAAAACAAGTGCAATTGTAGAAAACACTGACAGTGCACTTCCTAATTGCACTACTAAGCAGTCATTTTATATTTTACTCATATTTTGCAAGAATAGGCTTCATTTAAAAGTATTTTGGGCAACAAACTATAGTATGTGTTTGTCAAAATTTGGACCAACAATTTTATTTCAAAAAAATTGTAAAATTTTGGACCAAAATATTTTTTCAAAAAAATTGTCAAATTTTGGCCGACATAGTTATTAAGTATGACGTCTTTGCCAAATTTTGGACGAAAACATTTTTTCCAAACGATTTTCAAATTTTGGACGACATAGTATAGTATGACGTTTTGTCTAATTTTGGAACATTTTTTTTTTCAAAAAAATGGTCCAATTGTGGACCAAATTTTTTTTCCCAACATTTTTTCAAATTTTGCATGGTATACATTATACAAACTACATTGCATGATGTTTTTGTCAAATTTTGGACCAAAAAAAAAAAAAAAACTAAATCAGATTTTGGATGACATAGTATAGTGTGACATTTTTGTCAAGTTTTGGACCAAAAACAGTTTTTCAAAAGAAATTGTGACATTTTGGACAACATAATATAATATGACGTCTTTTTAAGATTTTTTGACCAAAAACAAAAAAGTCAAATTTTGGACGACATAGTATAGTATGACGTTTTTGTCAAATTCTGGAGCAAAACATTTTTTTTTTTTTTTTAATTGTCAAATTTTGGACCAAAATATTTTTTCGAAAAACTTGTCAAACTTTGGAGCACAAAGTATAGTATAACGTTTTTGGACCAAAACTTTTTTTTCTAAAAAATTGTCTAATTTTGGAAGACATATTATTATAGTATGACGTGTTTGTCAAATTTTGGACAAAAAAAAGTTTTCCAAATATTTTTCCTAATTTTTGGATGACATATAGTATGACGTATTTGTCAAATTTTGGACCAAAACATATTTTTCAGAAAAAATGTCAAATTTTGGATGACATAGTATAGTAAAGTTAGTATAACATAGTATACTATGATTTTTGAGTCTTTGTCAAATTTTGGACCCAAAAAAATTGTCAAATTTTGGACGAAAACATTTTTTCCAAAGAATTTTCAAATTTTGGACTACATGACGTTTTTCCTCAAATTTTGGACGACATAGTACAGTATGACGTTATACTGTTGTTTTCTTTTCTTTTTCATGTTTATCCTGTTTGCATTCTTCAACTAAATAAAGCTGCTGAAGCAGAAGCAGTTGTGTGGTCTGTGTGTATAAAGAAACTCTCAGTAAATGTCAAATATTAAAACAGTCGGCTTTTAACTTTGATAATGGTCTGTATTTATATCATTATATTATTTATATTGCGCTTCCCAAGGAATGGAACCAAGCTGGGAATCAAACAACAACCTTCGAGTTGAAAGACAACTCGCTCTACCGCTGAGCTACCGTCACCCCCAGAGCCTCAAACTGTGTAGGGCATCATCATCATCATCATCATCATCATCATCATCATCATCATCATCATCATCATCATCATCATCATCATCATCATCATCACCACACCACCAGTGTGCAGCCTGCTGGGATTTAGAAACACAGGAAGTTGGCTTTTATTCTGAAAGGAATTCTAGTAAACGGCCACTGGTGAAAATGAAAACATTTACGCAAATACTTTTCAACTGGAATGTATTTCAGAGGACACTGAAGATTCCAGTCCAGTGTTAATCAGGCATGTTTATTTACATACAATTGTGTTTCAACGTAAATGTCATGTATACTTTTAAAATCTGTATTAATTAAAACAAGTGCAATTGTAGAAAACACTGACACTGCACTTCCTAATTGCACTACTAAGCAGTCATTTTACATTTTGCTCATATTTTGCAAGAATAGTCTCCATTTGAAAGTATTTTGGGCGACAAACTATAGTATGTGTTTGTCAAAATTTGGACCAACAATTTTCTTTCAAAGAAATTGTAAAATTTTGGACCAAAATCTTTTTTCAAAAGAAATTGTAACATTTTGGACAACATAATATAATATGACGTCTTTTGCATGGTATACAATAGTATGAGGTTTTTGTCAAATGTTGGACCCAAAAAAAAAATTTTGGACGACATGACGTTTTTCCTCAAACTTTGGACGACATAGTACATTATGATGTTTTTGTCTAATTTTGGAACAAAACTTTTTTTTTTCCCAAAATGTTTTCAAATTTTGCATGGTGTTACGACCCCAGGGTCGTGCCCACTTGTGTCTGCATGTGAGTGTGAGATGGGTTGCAGGTGTGTGTGTGTGAGTGTGTTTGAGTGAATGAGTCTAGGTGGATCCTGGGAGCTGATTGGTCCACCACAGGAGGGAATCAAATAAGAGGCCTGAACATCCCAGCTGCAATTGACTTCCTCAAACCTCTCACAGCCAGACTGCCAGCAGACATTTTGTGCTTGGTTTTAATAAACCTTTAAAATGGTTTCTGTTTGTGTGTTGCTGGTGGTTTCTTTTTAAGGGAGGAGGGAGTCTCTTTATTCTTGTTGTGATTGGGTTTTTCCCCTAGGCCTGGTCGTAACACATGGTATACTATAGCATGATGTTATTGTCAAATAAAAAAAAAAGATTTTGGACGACATAGTATAGTGACATTTTTGTCAAATTTTTGGACCAAAAAAAGTTTTTCAAAAGAAATTGTGAAAGTGTGGACTACATAATATAATATGACGTCTTTGTAAAAATTTGGACCAAAAAAAAAAAACGTCAAATTTTGGGCAAGTATAGTATGAAGTTTTTGTCAAATTTTGGAGCAAAACATTTTTATTTATTTTTTTTTAATTGTCAAATTTTGGCCAAAATATTTTTTTCGAAAAATTGTCAAACTTTGGAATACATAGTATAGTATGACGTCAAATTTTGTACAAAAATTTTTTTTCCTAATTTTTTTCCTAATTTTTGGATGACTTAAAGTATGACGTATTTGTCAAATTTTGGACCAAAACATTTATATAAACATCATGACGTCTTTTGCATGGTATACAATAGTATGATGTTTTTGTCAAATGTTGGACCCAAAAAAAAAAAACGTCAAATTTTGGACGACATAGTATAGTATGACGTTTTTGTCAAATTCTGGAGCAAAACTTTTTTTTTTTTTTTAATCGTCAAATTTTGGACCAAAATATTTTTTTCGAAAAAAATTTGAAACTTTGGAGTACATAGTATAGTATGACGTTTTTGGACCAAAACTTTTTATTCTAAAAAAATTTCGAATTTTGGACGACATAGTATAGTGACATTTTTGTCAAATTTTTGGACAAAAAAAGTTTTTCAAAAGAAATTGTGAAAGTGTGGACTACATAATATAATATGACGTCTTTGTAAAAATTTGGACCAAAAAAAAACCCGTCAAACTTTGGGCAAGTATAGTATGAAGTTTTTGTCAAATTTTGGAGCAAAACATTTTTATTTTATTTTTTTTAATTGTCAAATTTTGGACCAAAATATTTTTTTCGAAAAATTGTCAAACTTTGGACTACATAGTATAGTATGACGTTTTTGGAACAAAACTTTTTTTTCAAATTTTTTTTCAAATTTTGGACATGTTATTATAATATGACGTGTTTGTCAAATTTTGTACAAAATTTTTTTTTCCTAATTGTTTTCCTAGTTTTTGGATGACTTAAAGTATGACGTATTTGTCAAATTTTGGACCAAAACATTTATATAAACATTCTGACGTCTTTTGCATGGTATACAATAGTATGATGTTTTTGTCAAATGTTGGACCCCCCCAAAAAAAACGTCAAATTTTGGACGACATAGTATAGTATGACGTTTTTGTCAAATTCTGGAGCAAAACTTTTTTTTTTTTTTTTTAATCGTCAAATTTTGGACCAAAATATTTTCTTCGAAAAAAATTTCAAACTTTGGAGTACATAGTATAGTATGACGTTTTTGGACCAAAACTTTTAATTCTAAAAAAATTTCAAATTTTGGACGACATAGTATAGTGACATTTTTGTCAAATTTTTGGACAAAAAAAGTTTTTCAAAAGAAATTGTGAAAGTGTGGAGTACATAATATAATATGACGTCTTTGTAAAAATTTGGACCAAAAAAAAAAAACGTCAAATTTTGGGCAAGTATAGTATGAAGTTTTTGTCAAATTTTGGAGCAAAACATTTTTATTTATTTTTTTTTAATTGTCAAATTTTGGACCAAAATATTTTTTTCGAAAAATTGTCAAACTTTGGACTACATAGTATAGTATGACGTTTTTGGAACAAAACTTTTTTTTCAAATTTTTTTTCAAATTTTGGACATGTTATTATAGTATGACGTGTTTGTCAAATTTTGTACAAAATTTTTTTTTCCTAATTTTTTTCCTAATTTTTGGATGACTTATAGTATGACGTATTTGTCAAATTTTGGACCAAAACATTTATATAAACATCATGACGTCTTTTGCATGGTATACAATAGTATGACGTTTTTGTCAAATGTTGGACCCAAAAAAAAAAACCGTCAAATTTTGGACGACATAGTATAGTATGACGTTTTTGTCAAATTCTGGAGCAAAACTTTTTTTTTTTTTTTTTTAATCGTCAAATTTTGGACCAAAATATTTTTTTCAAAAAAAATTTCAAACTTTGGAGTACAAAGTATAGTGACATTTTTGTCAAATTTTTGGACAAAAAAAGTTTTTCAAAAGAAATTGTGAAAGTGTGGACTACATAATATAATATGACGTCTTTGTAAGAATTTGGACCAAAAAAAAAAAAACGTCAAATTTTGGGCAAGTATAGTATGACGTTTTTGTCAAATTTTGGAGCAAAACATTTTTATTTTATTTTTTTTAATTGTCAAATTTTGGACCAAAATATTTTTTTCAAAAAATTGTCAAACATTGGACTACATAGTATAGTATGACGTTTTTGGAACAAAACTTTTTTTTCAAAAATCTTTTCAAATTTTGGACATGTTATTATAGTATGACGTGTTTGTCAAATTTTGTACAAAAAATTTTTTTCCTAATTTTTTTCCTAATTTTTGGATGACATAGTATGACGTATTTGTCAAATTTTGGACCAAAACATTTATATAAACATCATGACGTCTTTTGCATGCAATAGTATGATGTTTTTGTCAAATGTTGGACCCAAAAAAAAAAAACGTCAAATTTTGGACGACATAGTATAGTATGACGTTTTTGTCAAATTCTGGAGCAAAACTTTTTTTTTTTTTTTTTAATCGTCAAATTTTGGACCAAAATATTTTTTTCAAAAAAAAATTCAAACTTTGGAGTACAAAGTATAGTATGACGTTTTTGGACCAAAACTTTTTATTCTAAAAATTTTTTCAAACTTTGGACTACATAGTATAGTATGACGTTTTTGGAACAAAACTTTTTTTTCAAATTTTTTTTCAAATTTTGGACATGTTATTATAGTATGACGTGTTTGTCAAATTTTGTACAAAATTTTTTTTTCCTAATTTTTGGATGACTTTAAGTATGACGTATTTGTCAAATTTTGGACCAAAACATTTATATAAACATCATGACGTCTTTTGCATGGTATACAATAGTATGATGTTTTTGTCAAATGTTGGACCCCAAAAAAAAAAACGTCAAATTTTGGACGACATAGTATAGTATGACGTTTTTGTCAAATTCTGGAGCAAAACTTTTTTTTTTTTTTTTTAATTGTCAAATTTTGGACCAAAATATTTTTTCGAAAAATTGTCAAACTTTGGACTACATAGTATAGTATGACGTTTTTGGAACAAAACTTTTTTTTCAAAAATGTTTTCAAATTTTGGACATGTTATTATAGTATGATGTGTTTGTCAAATTTTATACAAAAAAATTTTTTCCTAATTTTTTTCCTAATTTTTGGATGACTTATAGTATGACGTATTTGTCAAATTTTGGACCAAAACATTTATATAAACATCATGACGTCTTTTGCATGGTATACAATAGTATGATGTTTTTGTCAAATGTTGGACCCAAAAAAAAAAAACGTCAAATTTTGGACGACATAGTATAGTATGACGTTTTTGTCAAATTCTGGAGCAAAACTTTTTTTGTTTTTTTTTTAATCGTCAAATTTTGGACCAAAATATTTTTTTCAAAAAAGATTTCAAACTTTGGAGTACAAAGTATAGTGTGACGTTTTTGGACCAAAACTTTTTATTCTAAAAAAATTTCAAATTTTGGACGACATAGTATAGTGACATTTTTGTCAAATTTTTGGACAAAAAAAGTTTTTCAAAAGAAATTGTGAAAGTGTGGACTACATAATATAATATGACGTCTTTGTAAAAATTTGGACCAAAAAAAAAAAACGTCAAATTTTGGGCAAGTATAGTATGAAGTTTTTGTCAAATTTTGGAGCAAAACATTTTTATTTTATTTTTTTTAATTGTCAAATTTTGGACCAAAATATTTTTTTCGAAAAATTGTCAAACTTTGGACTACATAGTATAGTATGACGTTTTTGGAACAAAACTTTTTTTTCAAAAATCTTTTCAAATTTTGGACATGTTATTATAGTATGACGTGTTTGTCAAATTTTATACAAAAATTTTTTTTCCTAATTTTTGGATGACTTATAGTATGACGTATTTGTCAAATTTTGGACCAAAACATTTATATAAACATCATGACGTCTTTTGCATGGTATACAATAGTATGACGTTTTTGTCAAATTCTGGAGCAAAACTTTTTTTTTTTTTTTTTAATCGTCAAATTTTGGACCAAAATATTTTTTTCAAAAAAAAATTCAAACTTTGGAGTACAAAGTATAGTGTGACGTTTTTGGACCAAAACTTTTTATTCTAAAAAAATTTCAAATTTTGGACGACATAGTATAGTGACATTTTTGTCAAATTTTTGGACACAAAAAGTTTTTCAAAAGAAATTGTGAAAGTGTGGACTACATAATATAATATGACGTCTCTGTAAAAATTTGGACCAAAAAAAAAAAAACGTCAAATTTTGGGCAAGTATAGTATGAAGTTTTTGTCAAATTTTGGAGCAAAACATTTTTATTTTATTTTTTTTAATTGTCAAATTTTGGACCAAAATATTTTTTTCGAAAAATTGTCAAACTTTGGACTACATAGTATGACGTTTTTGGAACAAAACTTTTTTTTCAAAAATCTTTTCAAATTTTGGACATGTTATTATAGTATGACGTGTTTGTCAAATTTTATACAAAAAATTTTTTTCCTAATTTTTTTCCTAATTTTTGGATGACTTATAGTATGACGTATTTGTCAAATTTTGGACCAAAACATTTATATAAACATTCTGACGTCTTTTGCATGGTATACAATAGTATGATGTTTTTGTCAAATGTTGGACCCCAAAAAAAAAACCGTCAAACTTTGGACTACATAGTATAGTATGACGTTTTTGGAACAAAACTTTTTTTTCAAAAATTTTTTCAAAATTTGGACATTATTATAGTATGACGTTTTTGTCTAATTTTGGACAACATTTTTTTTTACAATTTTTTTTCCTAATTTTTGGATGACATATAGTATGACGTATTTGTCAAATTTTGGACCAAACATTTTTTTTAAGAAAAATTGTCAAATTGTGGATGACATAGTATAGTAAATTTAGTATAACATAGTATATTATGACTTTTGAGTCCAAGTCATGTGACTCGAGTCCACGCCTCTGCCCCTTACTATCAAAAAAACCAAAAATATTCTTGTTTAAAAGTTAACAAAAAGAAAAAAAAAGCCACATGGCAAATGAAAACAAATGGCTGTACCAGAGCTGCATGTGATAAAGTTTTGTTATTGTCCCCTCATTTATCTTCTTCATGACCCTTCACATTCATGCTGTTGCCCTTTAAAGGCTCCAGAAGCTTTATGTGAGGATGTTTGTGTCGACTCACTTGCTGTAAATTCACTGGTTGCACATTCTCTCAGGTGACCGTGTGACAGCATCAGTGTCTTTCCTCTCCTTCTCCTTGAGTAACTCAACGTTGGCTCCAGTCACTTTTTGTACCCGGTGATTTAAACATGACTTCCTGCCTGTGAGACACCAGAAGTAAATCCCTCCTGATGACATAAAGCTGCCTGAGAAGTGACTCAGAGGAGGGGAAAAGTACCGCGTACTTAGGTGATGATGCAAAAAGTCACGATGCTCTACAGATGAGACGTCCTGAAGATTGACTGATGTATTTTCATATCATTAGATCTCTACTTTGCTGTCATATAAACACGTGTCTGACTGCTCAAAGTGGTGTTTTAAACTTTCTCAAAAAGTGTGTTATTTTCGATCAATATTGTGCAACAACACTAGGGCCAGGACCGTCCTTCCTCTCTGTATTTACTTCTCTTAATTTGAACGGCCTCAACCAAACATTATCCCCAGCTTGAACCAGAATCAGTTTAATATCTGATCTCATTAGGACCAGGTTTTTTTTTTCCCCACTGTTTACGACAGAAAACGTCCTAAAGAGGACACGAGCGACAAGAAAGGACAATTGAAATGTGGTCATTTCATCAGAAAATGTGCTTTCCAAGTTTCATAATCAATGATTTGTGGTCATTCATTCATTCATTCATTCATTCAGTTGAGTGCAACCTCAGCTGACCGTTTACAGTAAACAGAAGTGACACTTCTCTTTTATATTTCCTGACAATCGACAAGTCCAGCCCAACTTCTCCTTTTGATTGAACTGGATAAAACGCCCTCACACAGACCCAGGAGGCCTGACCTTTAACCCCCGGGAAAAGACCTCACACAGCAGCTGTGTGTTTCTAACATTAAATCAGGATTTTAATGACACTAATTCCTTTCTATGCAGTTTGTTATTATTCATCGGAACTGTGTTCAAAACCCTAATCAAAGAAAATCCCAGAATATTTCCTCTCTGCCCTGTGCTGACACACACACACACACACACACACACACACACACACACACACACACACACACACACACACACACACACACACACACACACACACACACACACACACACACACACACACACACACACACACACACACACACACATTCAATTCAGTTCATTCCCAAACAAGGTCAAGACTGCAGAAGAAGAAATAACCATCTTAACATTTATTCATCATACGTTTCTGTGCAATATTACAATGTACAAATAATAACTGTAAATATTACAATCATATAATAATAGTTAATATTCTTTAACAAAACACAAGATACATTCGTTCAGCTGCGTTACAGAGAGGGAGCCAGTGAGGTGAGAGAGGGTTTGGTATTATATATCTACTTTTTGTTGGTTTGTTTGGTTTAGTTTCCAATTATATTATATTTTTATTATAATATATTATATTCTGCTGTACACCCCTCAGTGTCTCTGCACCGCACTGGCTTCAAGTCAACAACACGAGCGAGCCGAGACCACAAATGCGACTGCACAAGAGTCTTAAAACGGAGATGGAACAGAGTCGGTCGCCGTGGCAACGACGGTTTCTATAACAGCGCAAAAGTGACTTCGTGAAGGAAGCCTCGGTCGAGCCCGTCACTGACGGGAGGCATAAATATGATGTCTTCAGAACAACACTGAAAACACACATAAACACACACACACACACACTTTTTAATTCTTTTTCTTTTTTCATTTAAAATGAAGGATTACGCGTGAATTTTTTTAAAAACATTATTTCTGTCAGGACAATAATAAAAACAAGGCGGTTTTACTCCTGAGAGTTGAGACTCTGGATATAAGCTTTTCACCTGACAGCGGAGACACACGTGCACATAAACTCCCTCCTCGTGCCCGTACAAGCAATCAATACTATACAATCAACATTTAATTCATGAATTCACCACAGTCCTCTCTAGTCAGGCAACTTTGTCACCTGACCTCTGACCTCTGGCCAATCACAGCTTATCAGCTTCATCTAAAATAGCGCGTCACAGGACACAAAATGTCCTAATCCTGAAAGTGCAGGCAGCACAGGAAGTCTGCAGTCATGTCCATGTCCATGTGCACGGTAAACACAGCACCACTTAGCTGTCAATCAAAAAGCATGCCGTCACTGTTTCACAGCCCGCGCCAAAGTAACAGTCACAGATGAAACCCTGACGGATCCGTCAATCAAGTGTCTTTGTCCTCGGCGACGTGTAGCTGTTGCAGCTGCAGCCGCGCGTCGCCGTCGCCCGTCCTGCCTCTGAGACGCGACGGCTGCACCTCCTCGTACGGCGGCGGGGGGTTGTCGGGGCTCTGCGAGGACAGCAGTGGGCGGTGGCTGTTGTCCAGCTGGTTGCAGCGGGACAGCTGGTGGCACACGGGCGCCGCCTCCTGAGCCAAGAGGAGCCGGGTGGGTCCGGGTGCCGAGCAGGCCGGAAGACGCTGCCCCCAGCTGCCGTACATGGCCTCCTCGTAGGAGGGAAGAGAGACAGGAAGTCCGTCCACCATCAGGTCCAGCTGGTCAGAGGAGCGACGGCTGCTGGAAGAGAGTGAGAGACAGAGAGAGAGAGAGAGTTCTTGAAAAAGCTCTTGACCTTTAACCTCAAACATTTACCACTGAACTGTTTCAGTTTCTCAATCAAAACAAAGCGGAGGCGGTTTGATGTGCGGTGTAGAGTCATGGGAACGGTTGTGTGGGCGGTGATTCAGAGTAGTCGTGATCCATTAGCGACAAATACACAACGCGCTGGCTAATGAGTAGCTGGTGCTGAATATTTCCTTCCTCACGCTGCTGATGTTTCACGTTATGACGGTCATAAACATTTGCTGTGTGCTTTTACGGGTAAAGACAGAGGTAACCGGAAGTCAAACAAGTGCTGTACATATAGTACAATAGTGGTCTCATGTGGATTTTTAACCTTTAAAGGGCCCATATTACACCCTATTTTTTCAAGTTAACAAGTTCCCTGGTGTCCTAATGAACATGTCTGTGACATCATTTGGTCAAAACACCATAAGGATGAAGCACCACAGCAGTTCAATCACCCTGACAAAACAGCCCTGTTCAAAACACTCTGTTTAGTAGTATCTCTTTAGGTCCACCTTAAAAAAAAAGTAAAAACAAAACTTAAGGGACAGGATAGAGCTCCGCCCCCTCTGCCTTGAAGACAATTTTTGCATGGTGGCCACTGTGGGTACTGCAACAAAAAATCCCATGGAGCCCAAAAAGCAATTTTCCCATTGACCGCAATAGTAAAAGAGACGCGTGTAAAAGTGTCCACAGGACACCTCGAGACATGGACACGGGCTTTTATAAATCTTTACATTATATTTTTTTCATATATGGAGTTTCATGTTTGAAAAACATTCCTAAAGGTCATAAAAAGCCCAGACAAATCTTATTTCTCAGAGTGACGTCACAGCTGTGTACGAGCACAGCCAAGCGCGGTCATGTGGCGTCTCGGGAACAGCGCTGCTGTCAGTGAACCGTACGATATGAAAACTTGTCGTACGGTTGTGGACTGTGGAGCTGTGACCGTGTGATGCACTGAGACCTGCGGTCACTTCACCACTGATTCCCGGTTTGTCTTATCGTCACTATCGGTTCATAAAGTTACTGTTAAATGTGATGAACACGCGAATTATAGTTGAATATAAATGTGTTGAGTGAAAGAATCGGGAGTTATAAACCTACTTTAACACGTTGTTATTGTTCCTAATAATAATTATATAAGTAAATAAGGGAAATCAGACAAAAACAACATGATTCCTGTAACACATATAAAGTAATAGTCACGGTCCTAACCCAAATAAACCATTTTTATTGATCGTTTTAATCTTTAACTCCGTCATTGTACTTTTCAGCTTCACTATATTCACTTCGATATCGTTGATTGTGCATTTATTTACAAATCGATGGTTAAAAGCCGAAGTTAACGTGACGGCGATATTCATGAAATCCGCTAGCTCACGTCATTAGCAATACTCCCATCATGCCTTTCGATGTTCATGTACGCGCCGAGCAAGTCGATAACGCGGACGGCTCGTTCACATATAGATGAGAGGAATGATGGTAGGGACACTTCTGCGCATGCTCTATGGGCCCCATAACCCGGAAATAAACGCGGAAGTCAAAACTTTTTTGGCATATGCGCTGGGTGAGCAGCTTCATAGGAATGATAATAGAGTTTGCATAACATGTCCCCTTTAAAGGTTCACCAGCGTCTATAGTAAATAATCTTCTTACCTGTGTGATTGACAGGGATAGAGGCGGGACTTGGCGACCAGGCAGGCAGTGGTGGTGAGCAGGAAGATGGACACGCCCACCGCCGTGGTGGCCATGCTGGGCATGGAGTCGTTTGATCTGTCGTCGGGGTTCATGTTCGGACCTTCTGAGGAAAGAGACACTCGTCAGATTGTGGGGAAACTGAGACATATTTCAAATGATGGTGGACGCACGTCATTAAAGGTCCAGTGTGTAAGATTACTTGACTTGTCCACACAGTAGAAAAGATCTATTCTCGCTGCCTTTTCCACCGTCTTCGTTAATTTAGTTTATTTATTGGGTTTTCGTGGGCGGAGCATATCCAGCTTACACTTTAAAAAACGCCGGTGTACGTAGAAACACGGCGGCACAACGATGCTACAGTATAAAAGGCTTATTCTTTTGAAAACTAGACCATTTTTATTTCATTAAACCCAGTAAATATTACATACTGGCTCTTTAAATCATTATCAATCAATAATACTGGTCAGGGAACGACTGTTTACGTCATGTATAAAGCAAAAATAACAACTGTTTGTGTGAGTTGCAGCTTCACAAATCTATGGATGGATGAATATTTTTCATTTATTTTTTTACTATTTTTTTTTTAAATGTATCTATTAAACAAACAATCGATTATTATTAATATTAATGATTATAGACAGAAAAGGAAGATATGCTCCCAGAACCAGAGTGTTTGTTGTAGGTTCATTTATCCAGTGTTGTTAATGAGAAGTAAACAATTATCTCTCTTGATCAACTGTGGGAAAACCCAACTATTCTGTGGTAAAAATGGTCAATAGATGATCTGATATGAGATCTATCCACAGGAAGATATGTTTATTTCAGTCAAATGATGGGGTTTCTCTGTACCCATGACACTATAGGAGTGGTTTTCCATGAAGCTCTGACACACTCCGTCACAGAGGAAATGTTGAATGGTTATTATGGTGGCTCGGCCCGCTTCCTCTTTCTGCACTTTCTGACTTCCTGTCACGACACGTTTGAGTGAGTGAGTGGTAACCGGGAGGAAACTGTTCTCCTGCAGAGTCTGAGCATCTCTGTAAGTAGGTCAAAAGATAAAGAGGGGTCGGGCCTTATTTTAAAAAGTGCTTGGTTATCAGTGGTTTATTAGTGATGATGCTTCAGGGATTAAACGTTTTAACAATTGACTGCAGTTGTTGTAGAAACATTAATATGAGCACAACACAAACATATAATTCAAATATAAACATCTGCACTGGAGCTCAATCGTGACGTCTGTTTAATGAACACTTGGAACAAGAAGGAACTGTCACAAAGTGAGTAATCGTCCTAGACCTAGACCGGAAGTTCCAATTAACTCTGTTTTTTTAGTGTGTATCTGCGTCATTACCTTGTTTACGAAGCGCTGAAGGTTCTAAACAAACAGTTCAGCCACTGCTGAGAACGCTGTGTTTTATTGTAATCTCGGGCTCAACGAGATCTCTGAAAATCCCGTAATAGTAACGTAAACAGCGGTTCTCCTGAACAGCAGATCGTCCTGCTCCGGGCACTAGTCCGGGCACATCCGGTTGCGTACATTGAACCGCAGAAGAAGAATAACGTCCGTTCTGGAGGTGTTTCACGAGCGACAGTGTCTTCTGACTCTGGGTCTGACTCCGGTTTAAAGTCGTCAAAGGGACTGCGGCGGGGAGTCGTGAAGAAGCTATTTTTAAACACTGTTAAAACAATGTTTTGATAATGAGTAGCAGTGCATCCACCGTTCCAGAGGGGGGCGCTGCGCTTCTGAGAGCTGGTGTGCTGAATATGTCACTTCCGGGTACTGGCCAATCACAACACACTCTGTCTTCTGGGTGTGAGATTACAGTCTGAAATATTGCGGCTCAGGACAGCGTCAGAAAAGACAGATTTCTGTCGACTCGTTTACAGCAACTAGGAGGTTTTTGAGCATAAAAACAAGTTAATGTATGTAAGTAGACCTCCATATGTGCAACAGGACCACTCTATGGCACCTTTAAATTGTCTGAATCACCACGCGGATGAATCACGGAGTAGATTATAAACTGAAGTTGCTGCTGCTGCTAAGTCTCAGCTTGTTTATGGAGGAAGGAATTTGTTTTATGTCACATGACTTGTGTCATCTTTGCGGGAGGTTTTTGATCCAAACTTCATAGAAAAGAGCAGCGGGACCACGAGAGGGAAGTGAACTCCTGGAACAATGAGCTCCACGGGTCTGACTTCTGTTCCTTTGTGAAGCATTCACTGAATCATTTCAACTCATTCAAACTGTGTTCTCTGCAGGATAATGCTAAGAACTCACAAGATTCAGTGGATTCAAAGTCTCTCACTGAGCCCAAACCAGTCGATTCATGTCAAATACTGCGACATAAACATTATATTGTTGTTGCGTCTTACCTTTGATGGGGACGCAGGTGGGAATCGGAGGCTGCCACTTGCCTTGGCGACACCTGGACACGCGGGCCCTGCTGATGTGGTAACCGGGCTCACAGAAGAAATGGATGGAGCTCTTCTGGGGGAAACCTCGACACGGAGACGGATCGCAGCGGAAACCTCCATGTTCCGGCACCAGAGGGTGGGTGCAGTTGCTCAGTCTCCCTGTGGAAACAACAAGACAGGTTTGAAAATCACACTCGACACACATGTTCGTTTCCCAATAGAGGGTTTTCACGGCGGGTCTTCAAACCGGAAAGTCGCCGTTTTGGAGGGAACTCCGCAGGTAAACAAAGCGCACTCAAGCAGATCCCGAACACCGAACTAAAGGAAATGTTGAATTATTGCGTGTTTTTGGCTGTACCAATCGGTCATTTGGAAAAGCATTTGGAGTTTTATAGACTACCAAAAAGTTATAACAAATCAGGGAGAACAATGGGGTAAACGAAGCTAAACCAGGACCTACGAAGGCAAAAATCTGGACAACATCCGAATTTGTTTGGCCCATTTCTTGTCAGGTAAGTGATTGTTGATAGCAGCGGCTCTTAAAGGTGAAGTAAGTAGTTTATAGTGCCATCTAGAGGAGAGGCTGAAATTTACAACAAAGAACTGCTCCTCTGCTCACCCCCTCCCTTCCCTGAGCGCTACGGTGTCCTCAGCCGGTCAAATGTCGTCCTCGTCGTCTTTCTCCGTGTCAGCAGATGAGGTTCGTGAGGCGAGGGAGAGGGCGGAGCTACCGCGGCCGTAGCAGACGAAGCGGAGAGAGTGGAGGCGGGACTTCCTGCTACAAGTAAAGAGACGCTTGATTTGTTCTCTCGCGTTTGTCCTTACAGGCTCCTGTAGAAACATGGCGTCTCTCTGCTAACAGTGGCTATGCAACCGCGGCCCGCGACCGTGTTATTTTACATGACTTTTTGAAACACTACAAAAACGATACAAAAACTATTATACAGCGACTAGACAATGCAGGAGCACATAATATGTATAAAAAAGTGGATTTTGGGTTATATAAACCCATAAATACTACACAGTGTCCCTTTAACCCTTTTAGCACCATAATAATAGATATATTTATATACTTTCAGAGGCAGTTTGAATGATTAAAATTGCACAAAGGAGCGAGGAGTTACGATTATTTGAAATACACAAGCGCCGCAGTGTCACCGGTGATCCCCGTGGTCGTAAAAGGGTTACACTAATTTTCTAAGTGTGATGATGATAATATAATTCATATAGTGTACGTACAGTGTATAGAAATACACTAATGAAATGAAAAACTCTTGGCTAACGTTACACCTTGGGTATTCATGATATCATACAGTTAAGGTTAGGTTGAATAAAGACGTTATTGACGATATCAGACGGAAGACTCCATGGATCTGCACCACCAATAAACCGTCATTTTTCCAAATATCGCGGCCTTCCCCTCAGACCAAGTCCTTCCCTGTGTGCCTTTGCATCTATAACGCATCTTGAGGAGCTTTTCTGTGGTATCGGACGTTTCTCCATCGCAGTTTTTTTTACCTCCGAGTACCTCCCGTTACTGCCCCGAACGTGACGTAGGTGAAAACCCTCTATAGATTTAGCTCAGTTTATGATAGCATCTCATAGAAATCCCACAGACTTTAGTGGGCGAGGAAATGTAGAAGTAGAAAATGGAAGCTGCCACTCTCGTTTATGGTAATGTGTCATTATTATTTTTAACCAGTGTTGTAAATATTCATCGATTCATAGTTTAAAATGTCACCGACAGGACAATAAAAAGGGATTGTGTCCTCGTCTGCTCTGGAGTCACTCAGTGTCACTCAGTGTCCATCAGCAGCAGATAACGGTCACTTACTGGGCAACATCTGACTGAGAGTGAAAGGGCAACATGGTCTGATCAGCAGTTTAGTAACAGAGGACACAAAAGGTGACGTTATTTTCCCCATTAATTGAATGAATGAAAAATGTCTGATTGAGTCTGGATCTGTTCACTGTAAACAGACAGTGTTTCTGTTCACATTTTTGTTTCCTTTTTTGCTCAAAATGATGAAACGTCAAAAAGTTTCCCACAGCCTTCCGCTTGGTTACTCAACGCTGCAGCTCTGCCAGACAAAACCGAGGCTGGTACCCACTTCCTCCATGTCATCACCGTACAGATCTGCATCTGCAGGATTATGGTTTCCACTGTCCGCGCAACAAAAATATCTTTCACCACGAACACCAGCGCAAGGAATTCACCAGAATGTCTTTAAATAAAGATTCAGGTGGAAAAGTCTCGGAAAGTCTTTCAGGGGATTTTTCATGATAATCTGAGAGCGAGAGATTCGTTCAGTCTGCACTGATATGACAAAGAGGCATGAAAGGAATCAGAATTTAAAATGTAACTGTAATGGATCAGAGATCAAAACCTAAATACGTTTACGTACGTTTAGTGCATCACTAAATAGAACGTGGTGAACATTTATCTGGGTAATTATTAAATTTTTATTTTATACACAAACACACACACACACACACATATATATATATATATATATATATATGTGTGTGTGTGTGTATAAAAAAAATTTGGCAAAAAACTTTTGGTCCAAAATTTTACAAAAACATCACACTATACTATGTCGTCCAAAATTTGAAAAATAAAATTTGACACAAAATTTTGGGTCCAAAATTGGACAAAAACGTCACACTATACTATGTCGACCAACATTTAAAAAAAAATTTGGCCCAAAATTTTTGATCCAAAATTTGACAAAAACGTCATACTATACTTTGTCATCCAAAATTTGAAAAATAAAATTTGACACAAAATTTTTGGTTCAAAATTTGACAAAAACGTCACACTATACTATGTCGTCCAAAATTTGAAAAATAAAATTTGACACAAAATTTTTGGTCCACAATTTGACAAAAACGTCACACTATACTATGTCGTCCAAAATTTGAAAACAAAATTTGGCAAAAAAATTTTGGTCCAAAATTTTACAAAAACATCACACTATACTATGTCGTCCAAAATTTGAAAAATAAAATTTGACACAAAATTTTGGGTCCAAAATTTGACAAAAACGTCACACTATACTATGTCGACCAACATTTAAAAAAAAATTTGGCCAAAAATGTTGGATCCAAAATTTGACAAAAAAAATTTGGCCCAAAATTTTTGATCCAAAATTTGACAAAAATGTCATACTATACTATGTTGTCCAAAATTGGAAAAAAAAATTTTTGTTGACAAATTGAGTATAGCATGTTATAGCAAACAAAGGAAGTGATTTCAATGAAAACAATGCGAGGACCGGCCAAAATGTCCTCACTCCGTAAAAATGACCTCACTTTGTTGGTTAAAAACCCTACCTGGTCCTCAGTATGCTGCAAGTACAAGAACACACACACACACACACACACACACACACACACACACACACACACACACACACACACACACACACACACACACACACACACACACACGCACACACACAGGTGTTTGGAGGACTCTGGAGTCGTACCTGCAGCGAGGAGCGGTGAGGAGGCGAGGAGGAGGCAGAGGACGAGGAGTCCACCCACCAGGCGGATGTGTCCACGCGGCCATGGACACGGGACGACTGACGTGGACATGGACGCAGACTTCCTGAGGACCTGCAGCAGAGGTGAAGTCTGTGTTCAGACAGAAGGCAGCTGTTAGAAAGAAGTGACACCTCGACACCACGGTGACATGACAGCTGTGAGTCAAGAGCGCTGTGTGTGTGTGTGTGTTTTGTTTTTTTTTCTTCTTCCGTCAGCTGTGGAACAACCTGTTTTTGTTTGCTTTAATCCTCAGAAATGCTGACTCAGCAAACTCTGCTGCTGTGTTCATTCACATCAGCTGCACTGAGCGAGAGGCCTTCAGTTTGAATGACATTTTAACCTCTGACCCCTTCAAGCTAAACAATGATCATTAATTATTATTATTGTTATTATTATTATTGACACCTTTATTAAACTCATTTATGAACTATTTATTGCAACTGTGTGTTAATATAAAACAGTAGAAAAGAAGCAGATTTTTCTCTAATTAATAAAGCAAGTTTTTGTCCTTTTATTGGATGTTTTTTTGTGTGTTTTCTCCCGTGTGTGTGTGCTTTAACAACCAATTTCTAACAATACAACAGTTTAACAAGCATCAACACAGTGTTTCAGCAGCTTTATATTCTTATTAATCCACTATCTTTGGATGTGTTTTATTATCTTGTAAAAAAATGTTGCATTGTTGTGATGCTTTAATGTGCGATATGAAAGGTACTATATCAACAAAACAAATATTATTTGTTATTTTTCCCCGACTTAAATAAAACAAAGCTGGTTCTTTTCCAAAAGTTGTAAAATCGAGCATTCAAAAGGAGATTTGTCGAGACTTTATAAAGATCCATAAAGATCCATGAAAACAGCAGCTGGAGAAGACGATCCAGAGACTCGTTAGCGTCGCACTCCTAAATGCTGTGTGTGTGTGTGACTGATAAGGCTAACGTATGACTGTAAACGTGTCTGTAACCTTTCACTCGCCTCGCGCTCGTTACTCTTTCAGCTCTGATCATATTGATCGGCAGCCACAGATCTACAGCTGAGCCGCAGTGACAGCATCTTCGTTCTGGAAGAGAAACCTCAAGCAACCAAACTCTCTCTGCAAATGACTCACACACACACACGAACACACACACACACACACTTCCTGTGAGTGCCAATAATGACAGACATGTGCCAGGACGCTCAGTGACCACTTCATTAGGTACACACGACACCAGGGAATGAGTCATTGGAGACAAACACTGTGCTGTTTGTGAAGGTGTTGACGTGTTGTGTGTTCATCTACTGCATCTACTGCATCTACTGCATATATAAAAGCAGTTTGGACATTTTCCTCTGAACTCTGGCATCAACAACACTGTAAAAAAAAAGAAGAAAAAAGTTGAGAAAACTCTAAATTTCAAGGCAACTTGATGCAATAATTTTTTGAGTTTACAGCCAAAACAAAAATCTAGAGTTTTTCTTTTTAAGTTCCATCAACTAATATTATTTTGTTAGACAAACTTGTAAGTTAAAGTTGTGCCAACTCAAAATTCTCTTTTCAAACAGTTTGGCGAACTAATCTTCAGATTATTATTATTATTATAATTTTGAATTTTGAGTTGGCACAACTCTAACTTACAAGTTTGTCTAACAAAATAATATTAGTTGATGGAACTCTGTTAACCCTAGAACACTATCAAATTCTCAAATTCAAAACACCATCACTAACGCCGGGTGATTTTTACCAGAGATAATAAATACACCCAATAATACTTAATAGTTCTTTTATTTTAAACTGTGTCATGTCTAACAAAATGAAAGAAAAGCACCATGAGGGGACGAATATAAAAATGCTCCAAAATGACTGGAAAATTTGGAATTTGGGAACAAAAAATTTCAAAAAAATATATA
This sequence comes from Microchirus variegatus, assembly GCF_963457635.1. Classification (NCBI taxonomy): domain Eukaryota; kingdom Metazoa; phylum Chordata; class Actinopteri; order Pleuronectiformes; family Soleidae; genus Microchirus; species Microchirus variegatus. The sequence continues at coordinate 36,370,516 of NC_139804.1, forward strand.
TAATGAAAAACTACGTTTTCATAAATGTATTTGCTCAGGTGAAAACCACCCGGCAATGGTGTTCTAGGGTTAAAACCATGAGATCTTTTGTTGGGCTGTAAACGCAAAAATTGATTGCAGCAAGTTGCCTTGAAATTTAGAGTTTTCTTTTTTTATTATTTTTTTTTACAGTGAAGGCATGTTGGCCTGAGAAATGCTGCTCTGAGATCAGCATTTCCTGAAAAGCTCGGACTGTGCCACAACTGTGCCACGTTCACACAAAGTCACTGAAATCCTGTTTCTACATCATTTTTGTAACACAAATACCACGTGAGTTTTCTCTGTGTGTGTGTGTGTGTGTGTGTGTGTGTGTGAAAATGATTGCGTGCCAGTGCTCTGGGTCTATTTAGTGTGTGTTTCTTTAATGTCAACAGAGATGCCAGTCATACCAGGAGCAGCAGGGGAGAGTACCCCCTCCCCCGTGTCTCTCACACACACACACACACACACACACACACACACACACACACACACACACACACACACACACACACACACACGCACGACTTCTGTGACCGCAACCTGCGTGGGACGTCTGCATCTTAGTCATCGTGACCCTTTTGCGATATAATACCTTGTGCTGTAATGTTCGTGCAACGAATAATTGTGAATTGCGATGCTGTTCACAATCAACAATATTTCTGGCTGGTCTTAAATGTCAGTTTCCCACTGGTTTCAGTGTGAGCTCCGGCGGCTCTTTGAAGAGTGAAGGAAAGTGTTTCAGTGTTTCAGACGCATCACGATACGTTCCTCTGCTACTGTACAACGCCTATTAGATCATCTGCATCGATATCTCGTTATCGTGACTAATGTGGATTTCCACCGAACGCGGACTGAGGTTACACGACATTAAAGTTCAGCGACTGCACGATTCTGCACTTACTGTGTGTGTGCGTGTGTCGTCGTCGTTGCGTGCCAACTGGGGCTAATTCATCGAAATCTTATCGCATCCTGCTGCGATATAACTATTCTTTAGATTAAACGTTGTCCTAACCTACGCACAGACTGAAGAAAACCTCAGTGTTCATCACAGATCTGCACAAATGTCACACAGGAGTCATTTAAAACACCTTATTCAAATGAAAATGAGCATAATTATGTACAAAAAAAATGACCATTCCCTCTCATATAGTGAATCATATCGCAAATTCAAGTAGATATTTATTTCAAATACACTGAGCTGTGTAGTGGCAACAGTGTTGGTGGTTATTCAAACCCGTGCTAAATTTAGTCCAGTGTTGTAAAGTCATGTTTGCTGCTGTGAATCCTCTCTGCCTGTGCTGGATGTTTCCTGGATGTGTTTTCTGGCACACACACACACACACACACACACACACACACACACACAGACACACAAAGTGCATTTTCCAGCCACATCGGGGGATATGTGTGTGTGTGTGTGTGTGTGTAGGAATAACAACGACAGCACACACACACACACAAACCTTCCACAGAGAATGTGGCGTCGCCTGACACTGGGTAAATAAACTGGGATGAATTGGGAGTAAAGTGGTGTCGAGTGCCTTCACCCACTGAACCACATCTGACAGTCTGGTTCAGGGGTCTGCAACCTTTACAATGAAAAGAGCCATTTTTGTCCCCTCTCCACCCAAATGAAATTATTCTGGAGCTGCAAAAAAACCTATTTGATCCTTAAAATGAAGATAAAATCACACGTAAAGTTGTCGTTTTTACACATACTATATTTAAAGAACTACAGTTCGTCGCACGTTGATACCAAACCTCTAAAGCAGGGGTCTGCAACCTGCGGCTCCAGAGCCTCATGTGGCTCTTCAGCCCCTCTGCAGTGGCTCGTTGTTGCTTTGAAGAAAAAAACAATGGTTTTATTTTCCATTTTATTTTCATATTTTTTTACACTTTATTGTAGAGATAAAGGTGTATATAAAAGGGTTTTGATATTTTGTGCATTACATTCCAATGCGATATTGAAAAACCTCCCTGAAAGCCATTACATTAAAGTAATGTGTACATGAAGAAGTACACATTTGGAGTCCTGTGCATTTTTAGATCCAAGTACTGTATTTTCCGCACTATAAGGCGCACCTTCAACGAATGTCCTGTTTTAGAACTGTTTTCATATATAGGGCGCACCGGATTATAAGGCGCATAAAATAGAAGATATTGCAGTCAAGCGTTTGACCGGGGTTGCGTTATGCATCCACTAGATGGAGCTGTGCCATAGGGAATGTCAACAAAACAGATAAAGTCAAACTTTACCAATTAATCCTTATATAAGGTGCTCCAGATTATCAGGCGCACTGTCGTTTTTTGAG
>NC_139804.1:36377848-36535348 GCF_963457635.1 Microchirus variegatus
CAACATTTGACAATAAAAAAATTGGTCCAAAATTTGACAAAAAAAATGTTGGTCCAAAATTTGACAAAAAAAAAATTGGTCCAAAATTTGACTAAAAAAATGTTGGTCCAAAATTTGACAAAAAAATGTTGGTCCAAAATTTGACAAAAAAATGTTGGTCCAAAATTTGACAATAAAAAAAATTGGTACAAAATTTGACAAATAAATGTTGGTCCAAAATTTGACAAAAAATTTTTTTTTTTTTGACAAATTGAGTATAGCATGTTATAGCAACCTAGGGAAGTGATTTCAATGAAAACAAAGTGAGGACCGGCCAAAATGTCCTCACATCGTAAAAATGACCTCCCTTTGTTGGTTAAAAACCCTCACTGGTCCTCAGTATGCCGCAAGTACAAGAACACACACACACACACACACACACACACACACACACACACACACACACACACACACACACACACACACACACACACACACACACACACACACACACACACACACACACAATACACACACACACACGCACACACACACCCCCCTAACCCACAAGCTAACACAGCTGTCCTGTGGTAAGTGATCGCTGTCATGGTTTAAAGGGAAGGATCCACCCTTTTGTTTGACTGCTTACAGTAAAAGCTCTGCAGCCTCCTTCTGCAGAGCTTTCCTCCACTGAGGGGGCGACTTGACGGAAGTACTAAAAATACAACAGAGCTGACTGTAGCTGCTGCTGAAGCACAGGTTCCACTGATCACTGAGCAGCAACAGCAGTGTGGGAACTTCATCACATGTTTATTCAGCCACTCTGGCTCTTTAAAAGTCCATTTTAGTGAGTTACACAGCAATTTGTGATAGTGAATTTGTCCTCTGGATTTAAACCTCATCCTTATTAACACACACACACACACACACACACACACACACACACACACACACACACACACACACAGGAGCAGTGGGCAGCACTTATACCCGGGGACCAATGGGGGACTGGGTACCTGTGCTCAGGGGACACCTCAGGGCTTGGTCTGTCCTGGGGTTGAACCAGCAACCTTCATGTTATGATGACACCTGCAGAGTGAGGACAGTGAGACGCTGTAATGACATGAGGAGAGAGTGTGAGGTGCTCATTGTGGGGGCGTTTCCCCAGCAGCATATTATTATCATTATTATTATTATTATTATTATAACCATTATGAATACATGCTGCAATCCTTTCTGATCCTGTTATTAAAATCATAAATTTGGAGAATTGGAGAGTTGAAGAATCTCTGCAGCCTTCAGTTAGCAGCAAAACTCAAAACATGATGAGTTTATTCGTTGTGGGCTATTGTACAAACATGGTGGTCCAAAAAAAAGCCACTGTAAACAAGAAGTCATATGATAAAGTATATTTACTTACAGTTCCATTTCATTCCTCTCAACCAAAGAAGACTGAAGATATATGAAATGATGACTTGTGCGACACATTGTCTCTCCAAGTTCTTTGTATGAGCCATTTGTTTGTTAGATGTTAAGATATATTTGTTTTAATTGTGTTATTAGTGATAAAAGTATATCTTTTTTGTTTTTGTTTTATTACATTTCGATGTTGTAGTTTATTCTTTGTCTGTAATTGTGTTCATTCAATTTCATGTATTTGTCATCTATTATGATTGGTTTGGGCATAATCACATTTCTGTAAATTTCAACAGTATTATGGTATTTTTAACATTATATATAACAGTGCTTTATTGTTAATATTACAGGATATCAGTGAAATTACAGTTCGTTTACTGTTTTTTTTAAACAGAAATCTTATGTATAAAGAATGATTTTAATGAATTTTTGAAATTCAGGAAATGATCCATTTGCCCTGATGCACTTTGACAGTGAGCTGACTTTCTTCTCAAAAACAAAAAGTATCTTGGAATAACTTGAAATTTACCATCATAATAGTCGGCATCATCCTGAACAAGGATCTGTTGAAAATATTTGCAAACATCTTGAGGATCAATTTTAATGAATTTTTGAAATTCAGGAAATGATCCATTTGCCCTGATGCACTTTGACAGTGAGCTGACTTTCTTCTCAAAAACAAAAAGTATCTCGGAATGACTTGAAATTTACCATCTTAATAGTCGGCATCGCCCTGAACAAGGATCCGTTGAAAATATTTGCAAACATCTTAAGGATTAATTTTCTTAATTTACAATTAAATAGTCATTTAATTGTAAAATACAGTGAAAGTAATTTTAAATATCAGTTTGCACTGTATTTTTCATTTACAGGACAAAACTATACATTTCAGTGATAGTAAAAAATACATTTTACAGTAACATAATGGCAACCCAGCTGCCAGTTCTTTAGTGTGATTTTTACAGGAAAAAAACAGTGCACACATTATTGAGGTCAGATGACTGATAAGGGACCAGAATGTCCTCTGGGTGTGTCTATAGTTTGTCTAACCTGAGTGAAAGAGTCAGACAGGATTCTCTTGTTCTTTTGTTTTGAAAAACCACACAAAACAATGACAATGACCTAGATTGGACATAGTGGGGTTTTTGGCACTAGTGGTTAAGTTTAGTTTGACTTAGATTTATTTTTTTGCTGACAAATTGCCCCGTATTATTAAATAAATATTATAAATTCTTAAAGATCATTAAAGATCATTCATATCCACAGTTCACAGTTATTGTTTAGACCAGGGGTCTGCAACCTTTAGAATGTAAAGAGCCATTGTTGTCCCCTCTCCACCCAAATAAAATTATTCTGGAGCCGCAAAAAAACCTATTTGATCCTTAAAATGAAGATAAAATCACATGTAAAGTTGTCGTTTTTAACACATACTATATTTAAAGAACTACAGTTCGTCGCAGGTTGATACCAAACCTCTAAAGTGTAGAAAAATGACTTTGAGATGAAATTGTATGTACAATTATATGTAGTTTATGTCTGCGAAAATCTGCCTGGCCTAAGTATATGGAGCTAAGGATGGACAGGACTCCAAATGTGAACCTCTTCATGTACGCATTACTTTAATGGCTTTAAGGGGAAGTTATCAAAAACACCGTTTATGCGTTTAACTTGACAAAAAAATTGTGGAAAAACATGAAACTTTTTTCCTTCGACGCGAAAAGGAGCCACTACAGAGGGGCTGAAGGGCCACATGAGGCTCTAGAGCCGCAGGTTGCAGACCCCCATATCATTAGACCATCATATCATTCTCGAGTCCGAGCGACTGTGACCAGGTAAAGACGTCATTACATTTTCTACGGACGACCTCGATGTTCTCAAAACCATGAGGTCGCCACGTTGTTGACTTTTGATCTTCAACCACAACAATCTATTCGTGTCATCTTTGAGTTCAAGTTGACATTTTTGTAGTTATTTTTGATAGGATTCTTAATGAATGTTCCTGAGACGCTGAATTCACTGGATCAAATGCGTCCTTTTCAGAGGACACCGTGACCTTGACCTTTGACTAACAAATCATAGCCCAAGCGAACAATGACACCAAGAATGTGCCTCAGGTTGAAATATTATGTTGACCGATGAATGGACAGACAATCCAAAAAAAGCATAGTAACTCTGACATCTCAAGTCAAATGTCCCCTAAAGGCCACCGTACAGAACTCTTTCTCTCGTTTATCTCTGTTGAGAAGAACATTTCAATACAAAACACACACCACCACAAAACGGCTTTTACAAAAATTGTATTTGCAAAAAAAAAAAAAAAGGTAAAATTTGCAATGTGAAATCTATGTTTACAATACCAGTGACATTTACAAAAACAACACGGTGGTGTACGTACATTTGATGGAATCTTATGTCAATATTCCAACCGATCAACAGAGTCAGCGTTAAAACAGGTCAGTGAACGTCACAACAGTTTATCAGAGGAAGAACTTATTTGTTTTGCTTTTTTTTTTTCTTTGTCACAAGTGGGTTGGTCAGTAGTGGTCATCGTTTCTGGGTAAAAAAAAAAAAACAGAGGCTACGTCCTGCAGGGGTTTCTTTCCAACACCGAAAACCTTAACGGCAGCACTGTCGCCGCTCATCGACTGCGAGTAAAGAAACCGACAAGAAAATGTTTGGAAGATCGTGAGTGAAGCAGACGTATAACTGTTTTTTACCGGTCCTGCAAAAATCCACTCAGACAATTCTGATTTCTACATCCTAAAACACAACCACGGTGAGAGGAGGGTCGACTCCGAGACACTCTGAGACCACAAAAGTGCTCCATCTTAAGTAGTCTGGGCAGAGTGAAGCGCGATGGGAGTCTCCTTTCACCGTCACTAATGGTCATAAACGTCAAGAAGTCAAAATTCATCGAGCAGTGACCGTTATTAAGCGTTAAGGCATGAACTCGTGACAATGCTTACATGTCCACACGCGCGCACACATTATGTACATAGAAAATACCTTCACAGAAGCATGTTTATAAATGTACACACAGCAGTAGAGTCTGGTCCACAAACATGTACTTGTAGTTTTCCTAGAGTTTCATTTAAAAAACAAAATCAAAATCGAATTATGATGATTTTCCCAAACTGTGGCGTTAACAGTCAAGTTCTCAGTTGATTAAGTTTGTGTGTCGTCAGTCCTCAATTGTTTTTTTTTTAATATATATATAACTATTTCAAACACTGATAAAGTGATGATAAAAACTGACTAAATTGTAAGGGTTTTATTGTACTCATGATCAAATCTGAGATCCTAATTTTGTGTCTTCTTTTAAAATATTCTACCTGATTGTCATCCAGTCCGTTTCCATTTCAGACCTCCCAGAATCACAACACACACACGTACGCCACGGAACACGTGTCAAACCGCACAGTCTGGTGAGCAGCTCAGGAGGAAAGAACAAAACATGAAGCAACATGAAGTTTCTTGGCAGTGCAACGCGTCGGGGAACAAAGTTTATGAGCGATAACCTTCGCTCGGCCTGAAACGTCTCAAAACAAACATGTTGTGAAGCCGGAAAAAAAAACCTTAAGGAAGTCGTACGCACATTTTCTCTGGTCTTTCGTGTGTGGAAAAAAAAGGTTAATATTTCCTAAATCTACCGAGTCCATAGTGTCTTCAGTGAGACGCATTGATGCCTGAAAGGAAGTGACTGCTCATCAGCAGCAGAGCAGGATTACAGTGTGTTATGTGCAGAACAACGTAGGTTTTATTTGCATGTAGAAAAGCAGCTGACGAGTGTTTGCGAGTTCATTTTCAGCGAGCACCTGTTGAAGGGGGGGAGGTATTCCGGACTCACTCCGGTCCGATCCGATAATACACTGGAAGACGTCGCAGGAATGGAAACGACGGGAGTCCGTCTCTGCAGACTGCTGACGTGCATTTCTGCATCTCGTCGTTCTGAGCGATGCGAATCATAACAAGAGTCACAGCCTCATGTTTAATTCAATCCTCAGTATGAATGACTGTCCGCTGCTACAAAAGGTGCAGCGTGTAACTGCACGTCTGCGGACAGAAGTGGGCCTAGAATAATAATAATAATAATAATAACAATAATAATGATCAGACCTGGGACAGAGTGACCTCTAATTAATTCATCGTGTTATGTGGGATGTTTTCTTTTCAAAGAATCTACACAAACCTCTCCAATGTTCCTCTCTGTGAGCCGTGTCAATGAAGAGTCTTTCTGTCTCCTTTTAAAAAATATGGTTCTCGCTGGATGACAAAAACCTATGGTTTTCCTGCTTTCAAGCCTGTACACTCTGAGGTGGACGCGCGGTCGGGCAGTTGCGTCGACAAGACAATGAAGCGTTAATGGATTCGACTGAAGAACAGGATGAGCGCTCCTTCAGGGTCAGCGACTGACTGTTTACTAGAAACAGCAGTGACTGTGTGTTTGTTAAAGGAGGCCGTTTACATTAGAAGCCGACATGCACGCCACAATAAGATCACGTTGCTTTCTGCTCTAAAAACATCTTGTGTTTGTTTTCCACCTCAGAACAGTTTGTTATCACCATCAGCTGAATGTTTTTTTGTTTTTTTTTACACCAAAAATAAACATGGGCTCCTGAGAGATCAGATAAAACCAAGCAGTTTAAAACATGAGTATGTTATCTTAAGGTTTTTTTTTTTTTTTCTTTCAGTTGTAATGTGATGTGTACTCACATCCTCATTTTTTTTTTTAATGTTTCCGTGAAACGTTTCTGCTTATCCGAGTCAGAAAAGTCTTGTGGTCTGATTAAAAAAAATAAGCATCTCTAGTATCTGTGCTGGAATCGACTGGGAACGCAGCGTTCTATCTATTGACAACAGTGCTTGGATAATCATCACATCTCACTCTAAAATACACCAGTAAAAACAAATCATCAGAATAAAAACAATCACACAATAGAGAAAGTGAAACATCCAAACTGATATATCTTTCTATGTTCATTGTACTTGCACAGAAAAATAAGAACATTTTCTCTGTTTAAAAAAAAAACAAACACACAACTCCAGTGTTTACCTTTTGTTTTAGTGTACTTTTTTTTTTTTTGTTTACAACAGAAATCTAGTAATTTTCTGGCTACAAAATAAAGTTCATCTGGCTCATTTTTGAGTCAAAAGAGTTCCTCCCTCAGTAGTAAGTTGTGGGTGTGATAAGGATAGTGTCAGAATCTGGGATCCGTCGGTAAGTGACGTCCTTGTGGAGAAGAAAAGTCCACGTCCAGACTTTCCAACAGTGAGATTGAAGTGTTTGTGTCTGACTATATCTAAAAAAAATCAGCCAACAAGGCTCTCTCTGTTCCTTAAAAGCATCTTAACTCGTGTGCAAAACCCAATCCTCACACTTGAAATCCAGGTATGGTCCAAATGGAAAACATAAAAAACAGCCACAGCCCTTTGTCATTTCCAGGTCAGGCCTTTCAGCTAAAACAGAATGTTTACAGGAAATCAGCTGAGATTGTTCAACAGGCAATTTGTTGCTTCTCCACTGTCACAACTCACAGTGAAAGCTCACACACACACACACACGCACAAGCCATGGAACACTGTCATTAACAGTGTTGGCATCATATGTTTACACACACACACGCACACACACACACACACAGCCTCTTATTGCCTCATGTTCAGGGAATACACCCCCGATAGTTCAGTGATTCATATCAGAAAAACCAAATACCCCTGCACACCCACTATATTTTTCAGAGCACTCACAGATCTCTCATCCGTGACCTCTGACCTCTGAGGGCCACAATCAATCATCCGCGTGCAGGACTATTCGGTTTCATCCGAACCTGCACAGTCCGCAAAGCTCCGAGCGCCGCGCGTCTCATTTCATCCTGTTCTGCCTCATCAGAGGAACGATGCAAGATGGCGGACCGGCCTTTGTCAGGAAGGGGTGTTTGAGCAGCTCGCTGGCCGAGGCCCGCTGAGCTGGGTCTCGCACCAACATCCTGTCCAGGAAGCCTTTGAGCACAGGAGAGACCTGGGAGAAGGCGAGAGGAGAGAGGAAGTAAAACATCCAGAGTCAGCTGGTCATAAGATTACCCTGTTGCTCGGTGATGAGGTTATAAGTAACACTTTAAGTGCTCAATAGAAAAGGGGAAATGACAGCACATAATTGACCAGAAGAATGCTGAACTTAGCAGCTGGTGGGTTGAATAGAATAGAAATAGAACACATTGATGTGTGAATTTCTTTCATCATATTCAGACACAATCTTTCACAGTCTATGTATAAGGACGTGTTAAAGCGTTCTGTTTAAGAAAAAGAAGAACAAGGTAAAAACGCTGTGCTTTTAATTTGGTTCTCTGTACCTTGTGCAGATTCTTCAGTTTGGGAGGCAGGTTGTCCCGAATCATCTTCATGGCTTTGAGCGGTGGCTCATTGAAGTACGGCGGCTCACCGTCCACCATCTCTATCACCATTATACCCAGAGACCAGATATCCACCTGCAAGGACAGTGGAGTCAAGTCAACAACCAGAAGACACCACGCTTGTTTAGATCTTTAAAGAATAGAGGAAAAAACTAGGGATGGGAATTTCACAAATTTTTAGAGTCGATTGTCGAGGTCCACGTGTCAAATTTTTTGTCTACTTTTTTTTTTTTTTTTACAGCAGCAGTAACAGCAGCAAAGCGGGGGTTTTAACTATTCTACACTGTAGTACTTCATTTTAGGCTAAAAAACATGGCTGTAATGTCCATTATTGACCATCAGAACAGCGGTAATAAATATGAAGGGGAAAAAAAGCAAGAAAAAAAAGCGACTCTCCGCTGGAACGCGCGTGTCGTCACTCGCCAGACGGCTCAGGTTTTTTAACCTGTGCTCGTTAGGTGTCCACCAGAGTGAAGTACAGTGATCCTGACTGGGTGAGAGGCCGTCTTCATTTGTGTAGCGCTTGTGTTATGTCCCCCACCCCCGTCCTAAACTTAAGCGCAACCTCGTTAGCGCTACTTGGACGCGCGCAGCCACTCAAGAGAACGAGCCGGTGACGCGCGCATCATGTGAGAGCGCAGAGAGTCTGGACAGCAGGATCACCTTTTCCTGCACAGCTTCCTCAACCTCCGTGGTCGTGAACTTTACGTGTTTGTGACACTTCGACTTTTTTTACTCGTAATTTTTTTGTCGAGGTGCGCACGTGTCGATTGTCGATCGATTTGTCGACAAAAAAGTCCCATCCCTAGAAAAAAACACATGAATGTTACCTCGGGTCCATACGGCAACCTGGATATTAGTTCTGGTGCCATCCAGTACGGTGTTCCCACCAGAGACTTCCTTCTCTGCACTTCCTTAGACACTTGAGCGCAGAAACCAAAGTCTGACAGTTTTATCTGGGGTGAGGTGACAGAGAAACATCACAGGGAAGAGAACAAAGGGAATGTCAAGATCATTTTTCACAGATAATATTTGCAGAATTTATAGAATTCTATAATTTGTTTATGCTTATCAATGCTAGGGCTAAAAAGTGCTGTACACATGGTTTGATTGACTTGAATTTATAGTGCATATCATTATAAATGTGTTAAATATAGTAAATCTTCATTTTGATATTTGAGGCTAGTTACACTCTAATAGTCAAGCGGTCCATTCTGAGGTCAAGCCGCGCTGTGACCCACCCATTTCTGAGAAAGATGCACATGATTGAGGGAAAGAAAACTAGCCTCCGATGACAACAACAAAGCTGCCTGCAAACAAGATATAACCTGAGCATGACATTTGTTATTATTATTAATAATAATATTAATAACACGGATGAGTTATCTGAATGTATCTTTGAAGAGATGAAAACGCTCAGTCTGCAGGTGCATTAATCTGAAACACCCATTTACTGATGATAAAACTTCACGCTTGGTTGAGTTTGTTTCGCCTACAAGAGCAAAGCACAAATAAAACTCAGGTCCAACCCAAACACTGCACCACTCAACAGGAAGCAACACAGGGAACTTCCTCAAATAAAACAACTATCAAAAAAATGCACGTAGAAACATGTCCAGTAAATGTGAACCCTGTCGGGTTGACATATATGCAAACAGAAGATTTATTCAAATGTTCAATATCCAGACAAATACATTAAATTCACCTTATTTCTATTGCAATCACTTGGTGCAGCATCTGCAGGTGCTTTTCTGCCAGACAGAGAACAACAATGTCGAGGAACGTCACTGTGCACAGACGCTCGGCCATGCATGCTGCTGGAGGCCGAGGCAGTGGGTGAAACCACAGCCCTTTAACACATCAATCCACAAAAGATGAGCCGTCAGCCAAGACGCTGCGGTTTTCAAGCTGACTCATCTTAGCATGAAATGTGTGAAAACGAGAGACTCAGCAAAAAACTTACAATCTAAAAAAAAAAAACCCTACCTACACCAGTTAATTTTCCCCCAAAGATTATTCATGATAAACAATGGGACGAAATACCCGACATTACAAACTTCAGTTTTTAGCGGCACAGACCACTCACACATCAGATGCTAACTCTTAAGTTCTCCATTTCCCTGATGTTGTTGCTGTGCTACCATGCTGGTTTCAATTCATCTAGAAAGCAGAAACTCGCTTGTCAAAGTGGTTTACAAAGATGCTTTTAGTTCCTCTTTGCAGTCAACATTTTCCCTTTTTTTCTTGTAAAAGTGGGTCAAGTTTTTTGTCAGTGGCAGTTGTGCTGAGTTTGAGCACACTGTGAGAAAAAACTGGATCAATTATGTGTACACAAAAAGCACCTGACGTTGCTAATTACACAACAGCCGGGCGCTGACTTTGAAGTCGGTGTTTCTAATCTTATTTACTTAGAGAGTTAAGTGAACACCTCCCTTGAGGCCTAACAACTGTCTCTGCTCTGTGTGCTTGGTGCTCATACATGAACCTGTAAATGGGGCACAGACATGGCTTAGACTGAGCCACAGGATGAGGGCAACAAGGATAGAGGAAAGATGAAGGAAGTGAGGGTAGGTAACAGGGAGAGGAGATTTCTGTCACTGCAGCGACGTGTGTGTTTGTTCTGTTTTTGAAGGTTGCAGAAAACATAGTGGCAGTGATGTTTATGCAGTGCATGGAGGGAACACCTACTGCCTGTTAAGCCCAATTTATACTTCTGCGTAAAGTGCTCTACGTAGGTTACGCAGAGACTCTGCGTCGAAGCAGAGACTGTCGAAGAGGCTCTGCGTCGTCTCAGACTGCACGAAATATATTCACTTTATTGTCACTCCGTCAAGGGACAACAGAGACGGCAAGAGCTGTGATTGGTCCTCAGGACATGCTGAGCGAAGCTGCTCTGTGCCGGCTCACAGTGAGCACCGAGCGTCCACAGACGCGGAGCTGATCCCCGCCGATAACGCCGCTGCCAAACTATAAATACGTCATATCTTAACACACACAGCACATGTTTAGACTCTAAATGGACAATTTCTCGCCTCAAATTATCTTAAAACTGCGTTCCGTCACACAGAAAAGTGAGAAACGGCCACTGTTTCAACAACAACAGACTTTCTCTCTCTTTCTCTCTCAAACGCCATTGCTCACTGTAGCCTGAAGCAGAACAACCTTGCGCAGCGACCCCTACTGATCGGGCGGGAAATTGCAGCGCGTGTCCGTCACCACGACGCAGAAGTATAAAGGCTCGAGGCGTCTCTGTGGCGACGCAGACAGATAACGCATTACGCAGTCGGAGAAGTATAATGTGGCCTTTAGAGTGAGCCACAGGATGAGGGCAAAAAGGATAGAGGAAAGATGAAGGAAGTGAGGGTAGGTAACAGGGAGAGGAGCTTTCTGTCACTGCAGCAACATGTGTGTTTGTTCTGTTTTTGAAGGTTGCAGAAAACATAGTGGCAGTGATGTTTATGCAGTGCATGGAGGGAACACCTACTGCCTGTTAGATACAGGCCTCAGATTTGTGTCCATAAATACTAAATTACATACCCACAGATGTTTATCTAGACACCATTACTAGACAGTCATTACTCTTATAAGACTACAGTTTGTCACTCTGCATCGGGATGCATTAGTCTGATTGGTTGTAGGTCTGTCCAACTGAGTACTGAGGCATTTTCATCAACATCCATTGGTCTACACCCTTTCCATTGAGATGCAGTCTGGCATGAGCCGGTCAGATTGCTTTTACATTTTAAAAGAAAGCTAGATTTCACGGCTTAGACCTCTTTAATCTTCGATGACAGCGTGGTACATACCCGGCCATCGTGAGTGAGGAGGATGGAGTCGCTCTTTATGTCTCTATGAATGACGCCCTGTGTGTGGAGGACAGACAACGCCTTCAGGACAGACAAACACACAGTGGCAATCTGCTCCTCGTTCATCCTGAAAAAGGAGGAAGAAATGAGAGAATAAAGTCGTAAAAAAACAAGTCCGTTATAACGTTTCAAACAAGCGTGTTTCAGTTTCTGCATTTAAAACTTCTGTTCACCTTAGTAGGTGCGATGAGTCCATGTATCATAGAAACAGTGATGTACATTATTAAATTACACGTGGTTGTGAAATAAATAGAAAAAAAAGACAGACTGTGGTGAGTTGTCTGTGTGTGGGGTAACACTGCCCCCTTATGGGGGAAAAGGCTTTTGGTTGGTGAGGAATTTCATGAGAAATATTTTTAGCAAAACAGTGAGATTGATGGGTAGTCATAGTAAAAAAAATGTTTATTAGTAGCTTAAAGATTTAAAGTTTGCGTCAAAATACATAAAATAACACAGATATCTAGATATTTCTTGATACATTGTCGTCTCCTCTCTTTCGCTCGCTCACCTGGTGTGTGTAACAATGTCAGTGAGTGCCCCTCCCTCAAGGAACTCCATGACGACCCAGAGCTCATCTCCCACCAGGTAACTGTTGTACATCTCCACCACATTCTCGTGATGATAGTCCCGCATGATCACCACCTGACGTTGCCACGGAAACAGATGGAAAGGCGCACACACACAGAGCGTAATCTTAACACTGCTGAGTAGCTGCAACGCTGATGCAGTCTGATCATTAATGAACGAGCGCAAAGGTTTAAAATATGATAATGACCATTAGCAGTTTGATGCAGATGTGAATGTTATTTTAAAACATTTTTCAACACCTTAAGAAGGTAGAAGAATAACTGTAAAGAATCACAGTAGCGTATACTGATCAGTCTACCAAATATAATCAACTAGATCATGCAGTGTTACCTCGTTGAAGAGGAGTTCCCTGCGCTGCTGTTTCCTCAGGTCCATCTTCTTCACTGCGACCAGCTTTCCTGTGGTCTTCACTGTGGCTATGCACACGATCCCTGTGGATCCCTCCCCTATCTTAATGTAGTGGTCCAAGTAGGTCCTCGGGTCACCAGGATCCACCACCATCTGTAGCGCGGCTCTGAACTGCTCATGGGAAACCCTTTGGGGCTCCCTCTGTGGTGAGCGACCTTGGGATGGCGCACTGGAAGCAGGAGGCCCAGAGGGCACTGGGGGCCGTGGAGCCGGAGCGGTCGGATGAGGAGTGTGTGGGTGCTGAGAGACCTCAGGGGCCAGGATTGGGTGGGAAGTATGATGAGGATGTGGATGACTTATAGGAGGTTTGGAGCCAGCAGAACCTCGGCTTGAACCACTTGAAGGACCATTTTGAGAAGAAGATTCATGGTATCGAACCGGCTGGAGAAAAAGAAGAAACAGAGGAAATCTTAATGAATAAAAATGATCAGATGGTAGTGTCTGGTATATTTATGTTTATGTATGGAACAATCTTTGATTTACTAAACACTAAAACTAAACTAAACTAAAAAGCAGAAAGAAGCATGTCTCAACAGTGACACTAGTTTGTCTTTTTTGTCTTGATATCCCTGGAATTTAACGGCATGAATCTTGACACCATCACGTACACTTGACTAACAGCTTCCAGAAAAGAGAACTGGGACATAAGCAGCTAATTCTGACCTGGAGAACAAAGAGCAAGGTGGTAACAGCTACCATCCATCAGCATGTGGCTCAATTTGCAGCTGTCTGCTGTTTTTCTCAGTCAAAATCTTCCAAAAGGAAACTGCCTGTCCTGCTTGGGATCAAACACTTGTGTCTCTGTTTGTGCTTCTGTCCCTACCTGTCCCGTAGGGCTGCGGCCACCGTCACTTTCTGTCCTTGGGTAGGTGTTGAACGGCCGAGTGGTCTGCTGGGCAGTCTTTATTACCCCCTCTGGTACTGGCAGGTTTGGGGTGCGGATGTTGGGCCCAGAGAGAGGCCTCTTGTCCCGGGGAGATTGTGGGCTGCCTTCTCGTGTCACGTAGCTCGACTTTGGCCTTTGATCACTGGGTTGATCCCTGCGAACCACCTGCTCGTGGGAAAAGATGGAATTTGGTGAGCGATGGAAGGATTCATGTTAAAATGGATAGTTGATAATACAATTCAAGCAATTCCAAGACACTTGAATCTTGGCAGATTACAACACAGGTCCAATAAACCAGCGGTCCCCAACCAGCGGTCCCCAACCACCGGGCCGCGGACCGGTACCGGTCCGTGGGTCATTTGGTCCCAGGCCGCACAAAAAGAATAAATAACTTGAATAAAATAACCTTATTTCCGTTTTATTTATTATCGGGGTCTGAACAATGTTTTATTTTGAAAAATGACCGGATTCCCTCCGTTACATCCGTCTAATACTCACTCTTGACGCATCCCGAGGGAGATCGCTGGCCAGAGTGTTTGCAGCGAGAGCCGCTGCAAAGATTTCTCTCAGAAAAGAAGTCGATGAGTGAGTCGCAAAACTCGTATTCAGCCTACACAAAAATAAGTAAATGAACTAATGGCCAAGACCGCAGATTTCACTCACTCGCACTCGTTACATCTCTCTCCCACCCGCTCGCTCACCCGCACTCTCGGCGCATACTGATTTTGATGAACAACAAAAAAATGCTGAGTGCTGATCAATAGTTTTGTGCAAGCAAATTAAGGCTCTTGTCCCAAATATGACAGGCTTCACTTAGCAATTGAAACAAATATATAAACATTAATGAAACGTTTACAGCTGTTTTGTGTATCTTATTTTGAAGGCACGTTTAAGCGTTACCATAGCGACCAGAGAGCGTTAAGGGGGCCGGTCCGTGAAAATATTTCCTGACATTAAACCGGTCCGTGGAGCAAAAAAGGTTGGGGACCGCTGCAATAAACAGCAATTATATTTTCATCAACAAACATGAACATTTTAAGTTTCATCTTCAGACCTGGTCCCTGTCTCGTGGCTCTCTTTCTCTGTGGGGGGGAGGTGGGGGGCCAGAGCCTGGTCTATCCCTGTGGACCCTGCCGGGCTCTTGGCCACGGGGCTGCTGCTGGGGTCGACCATGGACGCCCTCGTTCCTCTGAGAAGAAGGGACTGCTCGATGGCCCTGGTGGGACTCGCCTCCGCTCTGATGTTCCAGTCTTGATCTGTGACTGAGAGGCAAAGTGATTCATGGAATCATTACAAATAATTGTGATGCAAGCAAATGTGCTTATGCATTATTTCATAAATGATGATGCCCCGACATAATATGTGCAACACGATGCTGCTGTAGAAAAGAGAACAGACATGATTACTTAAGGCTGGAGAAGCAGTTTAGCTCCTTACCTGTCTTTTCTGTCTGGCTGTGAGTAGTATCTGTGGTGAGGATCTCCATTCTCCTGGCCGCCTCCCCCTGATGAGCTTGAGTCCCTGCGGGGTTGGACAGGAGGACTTCCTCTTCGCAGGGAATTGGAGCGAGTCACAGACATGGTGTCAAACTCATCCAACAGCCAGGTCAGAGAGCCATCCACTGCCATCTTGTTGCCTCGCACAATTGCCTGGAGAGTTTGAAAAAAACGTTTTTTATTATTATTATTATTATTATTAAGTTATTGATAAAAATTAATTATTATTGGGGGGCCAATCACGGCCCTCGGTCAGATTTTGTACGGCCCGCAGCTTCAGTTCTATACTGTATTATTTATGGCCCAGGAGGGACTGGGCCAGAAAATCGGCCTCAATCGCATGTCATTTCCTGTTACCTTATTATGTTATTATGATATCTGACTCCAGATGTGAAAGAAATGCAGAATAGTTTCATTTGTTCACTCAAGGACAATAAAATTATGATAAAACATGGCCTTTGTGTGTAAATTTGGCTGTTAAAAAGACTACTATTGGCCCCCAGAAATCTTTACATTATCAAATTTGGCCCTCGTAAGAACAAGTATGGACACCCCTGGTTTATAGGCACTGCACTATTCAATCTGTCAATCAATATTATCAACAATCAAAATTAAAAATGTAGCTTGATTTAGCAGTAGTATTTGTTTGTAATTATATTTTCAAAGCATCCAACCTTGCGTGGCTCGACAGTGGTGATGACGGTGACATCGATAAACGGTTTGGGCCTTTTGGCCGTGTCTTCGATGAGCGACTGCCATTGCCGGGGCAACCCGACAAATTTTTGCTCGTGCTCGTCAAAGTCCGTATGCACGCGATGCTCAAAGTTGGATGGAGCTGAGATCTGGATACGAGACTTCTTCTTCTTGGTAAACATGGTGGTGGTGGCTGGGGGGGTGGCTGCAGCCTAGCACCAGACCTGCAAGAAGGTAGAAGGAAAGAGATGAAGGTTATTGCTAAAATAAAAAAGAGCAAATATATAATATTCCTACGGCAGACGGTATGTAAAGCATACCACACATGCATGCATAAAGGCTTAATGCAAATACATACATAGGTCAACACAGAAAAACTATTGTGTGCAACTTAATAAATATACTTTCTTGAATCGTACCAGCTTATTGATTAGGTGTGGAATATGAGTGAATATAATAAATTCAGACAACAATGAACTGATTCAGTTGAAATATTTGATTGATGCATGGTGGTCATGGATACCACGACCAGGCTACTGTATATCTGTTTCAGCAAATGAAGAACCACCTGACTGGATTATTTTAAACAACTGAGCATTTTTAAGTTGTCTCGTGGCAATATACCAAGCTGGGACTTTGAGTTGAAGGGTCAACATAAACCTCATTGATTAGGTTCATTCCCATCGACCATCATTAATAACAGGGAAACTGCTTCTACTGCTTCTGCATTTCCTACTGTTCATAATATCCATGCACTGATGTAAGAAGCCTATGGATGTTTACATGGGCCTTTTTGGACAGAAAAAAAGATAAAGGGAAATTTAAAAAGAAAATTTAGCTTTACTCGGGTATCGGGTTTGTGGAACTGAATATACTGGCTAACTGGCACACTGCCATGCACTACAAGGACACTTGAAGCCGTCATTATTGGCAATTACTACAGGCTGCACAAGTTCAGCATTTCATGAAAACCGCTGGTCTTCCTTTCAACTCTGCTGCTTTGTCAGTGGATATCAAAAGAGACACTCCCAGGAGTCAAAGAGAGCCTTGCTAGTGATCAGAGTGTTATGAGCATAAATGGGCCCTGCTGGACAGCTGAAGGGGAAGGGGGGGGGGCACAAGAGGTGGGGCAGCTGACATGGTAAATTCAGCTTCAGTCTTTGCTTCTTATTTTCTGCCCAACACAAAGCCCCACTCTTACTCTGACCATTTACTGATGAAAAAGAACAGAACAAAAAAACAAGGGGAAGCTAAAAACAAGAAACAAGGTCATGGAAAAGATGTGGGGATGGATCAGAGGGGGACCGGCAGATGGTGTGAGGGTAGGTGAGTGGAGTGAGAGGGCGATCTAGGTGGGTCATGAGTTACAGAACATTACTCATACTGCCAAGCTTACAGTCTGCAGGATTTAACTTTTTCACAGCAGGAGTATTTCAAGTCTAACAGGACACACCCAGGAACACACTGAGCAAAGTGAGGTTCACTGCCAAGAACGCAGCTTTAACAGAGCACCGTAGACGTTAAATGCAACACTCTACTTCAAAACAGTAGATGTTTTTGCCAAAAGGGGCATTTATTGTTTAGCTCAAAAACAAAAGGAAAAAAATAAATGATTTTTGCTTTCACACAGCAGTAACCTTTGGTGTAAATATCAGAAATCAAATATCTGATCAGTCTCCAATCAAACAATAACCACTCATTCAGCCAACAAACAGAATAAATTCAAAACATACAGTCCAAAACTCAGTTTGAAATATGTTGTCTTTAAAACAGCACTTTCCTATGAGAAAGGTGATAATCAGTAAGATGATGCAAGGCATACAATGTTCAATAGCATCTTACAATACCAACTCCACCTTCAGTATTTATGGACTTATGTAGTCATGCATATTTGTAGTTGCAGAGGAAAAATACTCATCTCAAACTCAGATTGGTTTTTAATGGAAGAAAAGTGCATATCCTTAAGCATTGTGTACCAGGAATGTTAGCTTATTTTCTAACTGTACTTATAAATGACAAGTTGTGCAGGTGGTTTTCCACTACAGCACGACAGGAGAGTGGCTACACTTCCTGGGCGATGGCAAAGGTTTTTTAGCTTTCACAGGAAATGCAGCCTCTGCTGCACCTTGGTATGGATAGCTCTGTATCATCCAAGTGAAATAAAAGTCCTACTTTATAGTCATCGGTGTAGTGTAGTTAGATCCACATTAGAACTGAATCTATTATTAATTGAAACACAAGACATTTTAAGGACCAAACAACTAATATAAAATAATTGACAGATGAAGGGATTATCAAAATAAGTGTTAGATGCAGCCCTATATTCCACATTAAGATACATTTCCAGTCATTTCTCTGAATAAACATGGTTCTTCTCACCCCAGCAATCAGCTCTGGGTTGTGTTGCCATTAGTAAAAACTTTCTCATAACAGCGAGTTACTACACAAGTGATAAATGCCTCATTCCACTCATAATGGGCCTGGTGACAACAAGAGAGAGGCACATAAATCACTGTACAGGCCCGTCATTAGTGTTCAACTGAGACAGCGACATAATCAATCAATACATCGAAAGTGTGGAACACGGATAGTAACTACTGCCTTAAGGAAGGACAAAATTAATGAAGTCTGGAAGAGGTGGCTGGAGAAATCAAATTACCTACAGAGGACAATAACAAACCAATATGTGATGCACTCTCTGATTAGATACACTACTGGCAAGATAGGACCAATGTGGGCTGTAAGTCAATGGTGCAAGTCATAATATCTCATTGAATACATAAGGAGCTTTAACTATAAATCAGTATGAAGAATTGTCATGTGGGGATGGATGGATGACAGTGAGCGTCTCATATTTGCAGACAGCGGCCTGGCTCCAAATCTCAAGAGTAGTATTGTGGTTTTCTAAAAGCTAAGATTTGTTCTGCAGAAAAAGAGCTTCGGCTGAAAAGGGTGTGGGTGAAAAACAACATTTTACTGCCACTCACACAGAGCCAAGAAAGAATAAGATTCATATGTGATGAAGGCCAAGTGACAAACTGAAACCAGATTATTTTTGAGGGAAAGCTCCATTCACTTTGTGGCAATCCTTATCGTGGAATGAAATCATCTACAAACAATAAATACAGTGGATGATAAATTCACATGCACCAGTAGTAAATAATAAAATGGCGTCCGATATGTTATTAACAATAATACAACTTTTTCCCCCATACCACACCAACTATGAAGAGAGTAGTAATAGAACAGGTGAGTCCAGGAACACACAAAAAGAAAGTGATTGACGGCTCCAACAGATGGAACAGCCCTGAGACCCAGACTCCCATGACTGTCCCCTCCATATTCCCATCATCATAAAACAGGCAATGCTGTATGTGCACGGTGAATAGAAGCAACAGGTGTCTGCTCTTCACGGACACTGGACTATTTGTTTATATTTAATGCATCTATGAAATGGTGACGTGATTTAAATAGAAACATGTGGACCAAAAAAAAAACGAACAGACCAACAAGCTCAGGCTGCATACACACAAACCTAACCATGTATTTGGTAATCGCAGAGCTTTAAACAAAAACAGTTTGATTACAGAGAAGCAGCATAATGTACTGAGGACCATCCACTTTTAACTTACAAGAATGAAAGGAAACATTAAGCCATTTAAATGTCGTAGTCGTCCCACATCGTCTCTGTCAAACGTCCACACAGAAAGCTCAACGATTAACGACTTCGCCCGCTGAGCCACTGCTCTATAAATTAGAACAGTAAATGGGAAAATGACTGCAGACATTAAGATCTTATAGAGAGCTGAACAGAAGTTCACTGCTGCACCCTGCCACCCACTCAAACAGTGTTTATGCTCTCTCGCAAAAATGATCGTGGTTATAGTTTCCTTGTGTTTTTCCCTCCCTCCCACTCAAAATCCATCACTCTCTCATCATCTTCTCTCCCCCCACCCAAGTCTTCTCCAATGTCCTTCTAACTCCACCTTTTCCCTCAATCTTTCTCTGCACTCCTTCCAATTTTAAGGGTCCCCCACCCTTCTCCCATATTCCCCCTCGCTCTTCCAAAGTCCCCCCCACCCTCTCTCCTGGTATTGCTCCACTGCGGCCCATGTATGCCTGGCTAAACAGTGAGAAAGCCTGTCCGGTCAGCGGGCCAGGGCCGAGCTGATGAGCTCTGGATGAAACTGCTGTCCTCTGGTCTGATTCAAGTATTGTACATGGGTGGTCCACGCTCAGAAAGATGCCATCAGCCACAACAGAATGGTTCAACTGTTAGGGTGCATTTGGATATGAATCTGTTCTGAATAGAAGTCAGATCCTTTACAACAGGGGTTCTCAAAGTGCGGCCCGGGGGCCAATGGCGGCCCGCAGAAGCATTTATGGCGGCCCGCAGTGAAATACAGTTGATAGTTTTAATCCAGGAGCTACTAAACGTGTTAAATGTTTATTGGACATTACTGGATACAGACCAATAAGTGTACACAAAAATACTGGGTATTTACCTGGTTTCTATATGGTGAATTATTGGGTTATAAGCTGGTAATAAGCAGGTAGCTACAGCCCCCAATTGCTATTTACCCAGTAACTATATGGTAACAGAAATGTGTTACTTGGTATTAACCTATAATTGGAAGGTAAGAACAATGGCCAAAATACTGGGTAATTACCCATTAAATTATAAAGCGTTAAAATTAAATGACATTATATTAACACTTATATTACGCTAAACTGTAGAACTGCAATCTGGTCATTAAAATTATTACAAATGGGATTTATTTCTGTTTTTTTTCCTTTGGCAGCCCTCAGTCCAATGTTGGTTTCCTAAATTGGCCCTCAGGTATCAAAACTTTGAGAACCCCTGCTTTACAAGGACCATGGATTTATTAAACGCATTTTGAGTCTTCAGCATATATGCACTACACATTTCCTCCATCCACTTTAATGATTTTATGTCTGCAGCTCCACGAACACATACCTCACATAACTTCCAGGGTTTGAGAGGAGCAATGTCAACACACTTTAAAAAGTCAAAATAAACCATTATTCATTTCAAAGATGAGTTTAACCACTGATGACGCTTTTGCCCGACTACTCAAACTTGCCGAAAGGCAAATAAACCCAATTGAATAACATAACAGATTGTGTAATGACTGAAAAGTTAATGTTGAAACCAGCCAGTCTAGCTCTTTATGTTGAGATATCCCTTTCACACAAAACACAGATTATGCTACTACCTGTATAACAAGTTCAGAATACTCATCACAAAACTGAACTGATTCATAACCACTGCACACATTTATTCAGTGCTAATTATATTACACTTATAATAATTATAATTTCAAGTAGGATGCTAAGTGTTGCTAACTAAACCAAACTCCCCATTTTTTTATGCACAGGCAAGAATAAGAGTGACATTTCGAAATGTTACAGCCAAACACATCCAGAGATGTGACAATAAATAGCCTCTAAACAATGACTGGTAACCTGCCAAAGCAGCTGGTGGAGCACACAGAGTCACATTATAATTGGGTATTTTAAGAAACATATATATTAGCTCATCAGCGAGACAAAACACAGACACATAGATTTGAAAAGCAAGAGAGATTAAGCCACAGTATTCAGTCTGTCATTGTTTTTATGGTGCTCTAGCATTAGGTTGGTGCTGCTGACTCAGTAGTCACAATTAATGGCTTGTTCTGACACTAGTGCAGACACAAAGGACAACACTTCCCAATGTTTCCCTGATTCATAAAGTGCTGCGCAAACATACTGTACACTGTGCGACCTTGGGGCTCCGGACTGCTAAAGCGAGCACCGGCCAGTTCACACTGCATGATGTGTGGCAGCTTCAGCCACCATGCTACATGTAGTTGTCCTTCTTCTTACATCTGTCTACGACATTGGTTCTCAAAGTGCGGCCCGGGGGCCAATGGCGGCCCACAGAAACATTTCTGGCGGCCCCGCAATGAATTACAGTTGATAGTTTTAATCCAGGAGCGACTAAGCTTGTTAAATGTTTATTGGACATTACTGGATACAGACCAATAAGTGTAAACAAAAATACTGGGTATTTACCTGGTTTCTATATGGTGAATTTTAGTGTATTATTGTGTTATAAGCTGGTAATAAGCAGGTAGCTACAGCCCCCAATTACTAGCTATTTACCCAGTAAATATATGGTAACAGAAATATGTTACTTGGTATTAACCTGTAATTAAAAGGTAAGAACAATGGCCAAAATACTGGGTAATTACACAGTAAATTATAAAGCTTTATTATATTAATTCTTAAATAACATTATATTAATGCTTATATTAGTTAACGTTAAACTGTAGAACTGCAATCTGGTCATTAAAATTAGTAGAAATTGGATTTCTTTGGGGTTTTTTTCCTTTGGCGGCCCTCAGTCCAATGTTGGGTTCCTAAATTGGCCCTCAGGTATCAAAACTTTGAGAACCCCTGGTCTACGATTACAGTTGATGAGGCAGTTAAGATACAGAACTGCTTGGCTGGATATGAACTGGTCAATGAAGTTGCATGTCATGGGAACTTAAGTATCACAACCAGTATGTTAACACCCTTATGTTCCCATGATAGCTGACAAGCTGATAGCTGATGTTTGTATTGTGAAATCTGAAATCTAACTCAAGAATCATTTACTATATCACAATGCGTTATTATGCTACTGGTTAAACACAGTTCTGGCCCTGCACACCAGCTTGTCAACACAGAAGACTGAACTACAGCTGCATTACTTTGTGCAAACCAGTGTTTCTCTATTTATAATACGATCTGTAGATATACCTTTGAAAGACGACGTACTACAGCAACCCAGTTCACAATATAAAGAGCAATTGTGTGCATAAGATAACATTTCCGATCATTTACTACCATTTTGCGGCACCTAGTACAATGTTGAACAGGTAAAGCAGCCATTGCCATGAGTATTATGTATTGTATGCTTGACAAATGAATTGCAATTTCACAACAATAATTTGATGCATGATATTTCATACATGTACACACAAATCTTAAGTAAAAGGCCACAAAATCTGGAAAGAAGAAAATATCCCTCCATCCTGACCCATCCTCTTAAATGACTGATGTCCCTTATATGATCACCACAAGTCAGGACTACAAATGTCATACAGAGTTCCTACACATTTTCCATTTCAAAATTCCATACTTTTCCAGACTTCTCTGAGGATTTTCCAGTCAATATTAAAAATCTGAATACCAATTGTTAGATGCTTAGTATGTAAATAAATGGTTTTAAAATAAATGAGAATTGCAGTCAGTAACAGTAACCATGGTAACTCGAACACCATTCTAC
This sequence comes from Microchirus variegatus, assembly GCF_963457635.1. Taxonomy (NCBI): domain Eukaryota; kingdom Metazoa; phylum Chordata; class Actinopteri; order Pleuronectiformes; family Soleidae; genus Microchirus; species Microchirus variegatus. The sequence goes on from NC_139804.1 coordinate 36,400,927, forward strand.
AGCCAGCTTGATTAGTTTCATATCATCTAAAGCAGGGGTCACCAACGTGGTGCCCGCGGGCACCTGGTAGCCCGCAGGCAGCCAATACGGATCATTTCCTGAATACGGTTCACCTCACTTGCATGTATCCGTATGATCGCTCAGTAAAATATCTTTGATATTGTTTATAAAACTTGGTAATCGTTAGGAGTAAGCACTGGAATTAATGTGTATGCAGTTGAATGCATAATATTTATCATTTAAATGGTAAACAAACAAAAAAATATTATATGGTAGCCCTCCATATTATTTTTTACCCTTAAGGTAGCTCTCTGACTCAAAAAGGTTGGTGACCCCTGATCTAAAGGTAGGCTACGTTGCATTAGTAACTTGTTTTCATTTGTATATATTAAGATATTTAATTTTAGAAAGTGAGATAACAACACAAACATTTTTCCATACTTATCCAGACCTGGAAATTACTCAAATTAAATTCCATACATTTCCCTGCTGCGTAGGAACCCTGGTCATAGTCTGTGTTAACATATGGTAGAAATATATCAGTTCTGAAAAGACAATAATAAATAAGGCCCAAACTTAAGTCAACACACCGATTACATCTGAAACTGTCAATCAACAAGTTACATTAAGGTATTAATAAATGAACTACAAAACTACATTTTAAAGAGTCAACAGATAGCCTTTTTTTTTGTCCCTTTTGTATTATTGTTTTGTCAGAGTGGTAAAGACGCAACATCATGGACACACATTATGTTCCGTGTGCGTCTCCCTCTTCCTCCCTCTCACAGCTCCGAACAGTGATCATCATGTCTGATCTTTAATCGATCACACAGCGCTTCAGTCAGCTTGTTTTTTTCCTTTGATTTGTGTAGTGTTTTTTTTTTCTTTTCATTAAAATACGCCCCCTGACATTTTTTGTTTAATCACCAGCCACCAGTGGGAGCCATGTTGTGATGTGTTGTAATACGCTCTCCTGTCTGAAAAACACGATAATGGGTGAAACCCATTCTAGTAATCGTTTTGGTTACAGAAAAGTGCATTTCCTTTGTTCTAACAGGTGAGTCAGTTTTAAAGGTGCATTATGTAATAAATCTAAAGCAACTGGCCATAAAATCCTCCTAATATGTCACAGAGACTCAGGAATAATGTTCATATAACAAACTGAACTCACCAACAACAACAGTACAGACAAAATATTTGCATTAAATAAAATCTTTTGCGGACTGCAAATCATGTTTATGTTTTGAAATCATGTTTTGAAATGTGGCGCCACCTACCGCCGTCTACCAATCATTGCAGTTAGTAGAGTATCAGCTGCCGAGCAACCACGGGTTGCCAGTTACGTCTGAGCTACAATGGCGGAGAAAACGAAACCTAAAAGACCTCGGTATTTTGAATTTGTGAGTGTAGTAACCATTTTTGGCCACATTCTTACATATGGCGCCTTTAATATCATAATGGCAAGTTCATGTTAAAAACATTTTCTATTCCGGCTTTTACTTAATTTAATTTAAGTTAAAGATTAATTCACTTCGAATTAGACACCAGCCTGAGGGATACACGACACAGAGTGAGGAGATAAAGGATTCATTAGACTTTACTCAATGTGTGTTTCGCCAGTTTTAACTTCAAAATGAATCAGTCAGACAAAGAACTGAAGCCCAATTTATACTTCTGCGTAAAGTGCTCTGCGTAGGTTACGCAGAGACTCTGCGTTGACGCAGAGCCTGTCGTAGAGCCTCTGCGTCGTCTCCGACTGCACGAAATATTTTTTAAGTGTCCGTCACTCCGTCAAGGGACAACGGAGACGGCAAGAGCTGCGATTGGTCCTCAGGACAGGCCGAGCGAAGCTGCTCTGTGCCGGCTCACAGTGAGCACCGAGCGTCCACAGAGGCGGAGCTGATCCCCGCCGATCTGTCTACGCCAAACTATAAATACGTCATATCTTAACACACACGGCACATGTTTAGACTCAAATTATCTTAAAACTGCGTTCCGTCACACAGAAAAGTGAGAAACGGCCACTGTTTCAACAACAACAGTCTTTCTCTCTCTTTCTTTCTCGGACGCCATTGCTCACTGTAGCCTGAAGCAGAACAACCTTGCGCAGCGACCCCTACTGATCGGCGGGAAATTGCAGCGCGTGTCAGTCACGCAGACGGATAACGCATACGCAGTCGGAGAAGTATAATGTGGCCTTAAGTCAGCACTACAGTCTACAATAACACCATAGATTAAACTGAATTATCAACCAGTGATAATCTCAGAGTAGAGTGCGTGATGTCCTGTTACAGAAATATAACACAATCAAATGAAACAAAGGAAACTAACTCCCGTCACATCAACGTCCAACTTCCTACTGCGTTCAAAACATCGCTGCATAATAACAAATCACTTCCAGAATGTGTTCAGCACATTGTGTCCATGTGTCCACTGACATTTGTGCACAGAGAGACACATGACCTGGACAGCTGAGTCCAGCAGCTGTCTGACAGCAGTGGGTCAGTGAGAGGTTTGATGGTGAGGAGGAGGATGAGGAGGAGGAGGAAGAGGAGGAGGAGGAGAGTGCACTGTCAGTCAGTTCCCAGCGTTTCAACAAGGCTGTCTGTCTGTCTGCGTCAAACAAGTATCCCTCTCGTTCGGTTCGCTGCACAAATCACACCAGGCAAACAATAACGTTATTATGGGAAAAAAAAAAAAAAATTCTGACTTAGACTAAATACGAACTGGGAGTTTTCATCATCATCATCATCATCATCAACTACAACAACAACGTGTTGTTTTTGGTGACCCAGATTAACTCTCTCTCTCTCTCAAACGCAGCACGGACGCAGCAGAAGTTTAAACTTTTAACTTGTTAAACTAACCCGGAGTTCAAATACAACACGGTGACAGAAGCGGATACGGTGGAATTTATCGGGGGGAATACTCACTTTTTTTAGTTCCAGGTCGAGCGACACACACACACACACACACACACACACACACTATCCACCTGATCTCATGTTGGGAAGCGCAGCGGAGGACGAAGGAGGAAAAAAAAAAAAAAAATAGGACGGACTCTCTGCAGCAGCAGCGCTGTTTCCGCGAGGATATGAAAACTTAGTTCACGCGTCACAAACGTCCTTATTTCGCCATAAAAACACGAAACGACAAAGGAAACCTCGGCGATTTGGCGTTAACGGAGGAAACACGGGCACATACACACACATACACACACACACACACACACACACACAGACAGACACAGTGAGCAGTAAATACAAAGTGTGTCGCATTCCTATGGTTTCAGCAAAAGAGCGGCCCAGTATCATGACGTCACCCGGAGAGAGCGAGTGAGAGAGACAGAGTGTGTGTGTGTGTGGGGCGAGGAAGGGTCTGTATCACCGCATGTCCCAGTAAAGTGTATATATATACACACACTTATAAGCAACTTTTCTACACTCTTCCGCTGTATTTCACACCCTTAGAACATGTCTTCACGGGGTGTGTCTTGTTACCTGGCAGGTGATTATTTCCTCCACCAAAGAGGTTATGTTTGTCTGCTTTTGAACAGCAAAACTCAAAAAGTAAAGTCAATATTTTCTGGAGATGTAGGTCATGGCTCAAGGAAGATAATATTCCATGTGGTTACAAATAACAATTCTGTTTTTTTGTTTTTTTTAAATAATATTTGTTGTTGACCTTGGTATGGACAGTGTAGTGGTTTCACAGCATTATTCACCGCCACCAAGGTGGCTTTTTTGCCAATGTTTGGAGCTAATATTTTGTGCCAAACCAGAGAAACACTCAGTATGTTTACATGACATTAGACAAAACAGAATTATTGTGCAAGAACTGGACTTTTATAATAAATAAATAAGTTAATGGGTGGTGAAGAGCAGGGCAAATGGATCATTTCCTGAATTTCAAAAATTCATTAAAATCATTCCTTAAAGGTACAATATGTAGTATTTATGGGTTTATATAACCCAAAATCCACTTTTTTATACATATTATGTGCTCCTGCATTGTCTAGTCGCTGTATAATAGTTTTTGTTTCATTTTAGTAGTGTTTCAAAAAGTCATGTAAAATAACATGGTCGCGGGCCGCGGTTGCATAGCCACTGTTAGCAGCGAGACGCCATGTTTCTACCGGAGCCTGTAAGGACAAACGCGAGAGAACAAAACAAGCGTCTCTTTACTTGTAGCGGAAGTCCCGCCTCCACTCTCTCCGCTTCGTCTGCTACGGCCGAGGTAGCTCGCCCTCTCCCTCGCCTCACGAACCTCATCTGCTGACACGGAGAAAGACGACGAGGACGACATTTGACCAGCTGCGGACACCGTAGCGCTCAGGGAAGGGAGGGGGTGAGCAGAGGAGCAGTTCTTTGTTGTAAATTTCAGCCTCTCCTCTAGATGTCACTATAAACTACTTACTTCCCCTTTAAATAATATTTGTTGTTGACCTTGAAAGATAGGTATGGACAGTGTAGTTTCACAGCATTATTAACCACCACCAAAGCGGGGTTTTTTGCAAGTGTTTGGAGCTAATTTTTTGTGCCAAACCATGTTTACATGACATTAGACAAAACAGAATTATTGTGCAAGAACTGGACTTTTATAATAAATAAATAAGTTAATGGGTGGTGAAGAGCAGGTCAAATGGATAATTTCCTGAATTTCAAAAATTCATTAAAATTATTCCTTAAGAGGTTTGCAAATATTTTCAACGGATCCTTGTTCAGGGTGATGCTGACTATTATTATAGAAAATATAAAGTCATTCCAAGATAAAAAAAATTGTTTTGCTCACTGTCAAAGCGCATCAGGTCCAATGGATCATTTCCTGAATTTCAAAAATTAATTAAACTTATTAATTAAGAGGTTTGCAACTATTTTCAACGAGTCCTTGTTATGTTGACTATTATTATATAAATAGCCAAATTGGGTAGTAGTAGTCCAACTGTTTAGTTGTTACTGCATGGAAGCAGACCGACTCCAGATGTGCCTTTTATTTTGGAAATTTCACTTTTTCTGAAATAGTGCCTATCTGTTTTTGTTTTTATTGTAAGAGATTGTGATAGTAGATTGGGTAAAATGGATCTGTGTAAATATGTATGATTTTTTTTTTGTCAGGGTCATATTCAGAACATTGTCATCTCAAGTTATTTAACTTGCTTCCTTCAAATAACAGTATGACTCAAATAGGGTCTAATTGTAACAATCTGATCTGATATTGCCATGCCATGTCTGCCAGCTCACATAAACAGATTAGTCACCAAAGTTACAAAGTTAGCAAGTCAAGGCCAAATGGCAAAACACATCATCATCATCATCATCATCGCAACAGAATTTTAGGCAACTGTGACTGAGGTGTTACTGTTGTTTTAATCACACAGGAGAATTATTTATTTTTGATTTTGTTCCTGTCTGGTTGCTGCTAATGTCGCTGGTGTAAACAGCTCTTTATGTCAAATTAAACCAGGGAAAGGAAACTGAAAATGTTGACACAGACACTTCAATATTTGTCTTCGTAATTAAATTATCTTAAATTATTGAAGTAATGTTATTGACGTAAAGAAATCAATGCCTGAATGAATAAACCTGTTGCTGAGTCTTCATTTACTTTCACTTTCGACGGAAAAGCATTTAAGGATTTCAGATCTGTTTATAATAACATTCTTACATCAAAGACATCTTAATACTGCTGTGAAAGATGTCTATATTATTTAATTATTAGTATATACTATCAGAGAGACTATAATGTATAAGCTTCTGCGAGGGAAAGGCTTGTTGACGTTCTTTGAAGAGTGAAATACAGCAGCAACAGATCCACTCAACATATCAGAGCCAGAAACAAAAAAAAACCTGCCAATCCCAAGGCTGAGTTCAAACAAAGCTCGCAGTGTGGCAGCCAATAAGGGTTGACTTCCAGATGCAGGTTGTGGAATGTGGAAAGGTCAACGATAAAGGCAGCACAGAGAGAGAGAGAGAGAGAGAGAGAGAGAGAGAGAGAGAGCTACATAGAACACACTCAGGCTAGCTTAGACATATTTCAGCTCTCTCGCTCACACACACACACACACGACACAGAACCACTGATACAGCCTAGGACTGAAACATTTTTGCCAAGCTCACAGGAGCAGGTGCATGAGCAAGTTCAAGTGCAATGGTATTACTCTCCTCACATATTTACAGACTGGCTGGTGGAGGAAGTAATGGATAACTAGTTGGCCAGCTTCCTTTGTACATAACTAGTCTTTTAAAGGTCCCATATTATACACTATTAACCCAAGTTAAACTAGGTCCTGGTGTCCTAATGAACATGTCTGTGTCATGCTTTAGTCAAAATATCATAAGGATGAAGCACAATAGCAGTTCAATAACTCTGCCAAAAAAGCCTTTTTCAGAACGCTCGGTTTTGTGCCTGATTATTTACATGTGAATGAGACCCAGGTAAACACACATCCACTGCTTTCAGGGGAGTGTCGATCTAACTTACTATCCACAGCCATACTGTCGCCACTACTGTCATGCACCGTCGTCACAACCTCCGCTCCATATACCCCATAGTAATGTCCGTTTACCCGCTGTTACTGAGTTTCACCATAATGCATAGAGTGACCACGATTTTGGCTTCTCGCGATCATAAAAACATTAAAATCGAAGAAAAACGATTAATGCGGCGCGCGGCACGGCGTGTATGTAAATTCCCATGCTAGAAAAAGACCCTGAACGCACCAGTGTAACTGCGACTGAAAGTGACGTGTGTGGATCAACAACACGAGGAGAGAACGTGGAAACACGACAGAAAGGCAGCCTTTGGTTGAGAAGAAATGTAGGACAACATCTACATCTTTCTGCAGTGCTTTCAAATGCGTGCTCCTCATATCACAGATCCACACACGCCACTCGATAACCGCAGGCACGTAACTGGTGCGTTCAAGGTGTCCTTCCAGCATAGGAATTTACACACACGATCAACAACAAAGGAGCTACGGTGGAGCTGTGAAGTACTCTGTGAAGTACTCTGCCTGGCGGGGTGCCAACATTCACGGTGAAATGTCCGCACTGTCGTCACTTGGTCGGGAGGTGTAAACATTGCGTGTTTTATCGCTTATACTTACACAAAGTGGAACCACTAAAACATGACTGAGTCTTGTTTTTTCTCATTTTGGGGACTGGTATGGCCCACTGAGTCCCAAATATAAGTACTAAAAGATTAAAAAGTTGATTTTGCATAATAGGGGACCTTTAACAGTCAATAGACAAGAGTATAATTTGCGCTCAAGTAGATTTATTGTTCTATTCTATTCATTCTAATTAATGACAGAGTCAGGAAAGACTGCTTTTATTTATAGTGCACCAGCTGCTTGGAATGAGATTCAGAGATCATGCAAACTAACTGCTTTTATTTCACTCTCTGAGTTTAAGTCACATCTCAACCAAATATTCCAAATTGTCTGCTCCCGTTTTTAATTTCTAACCTTGTTTTATTTATTACCTTGTCTGTTTTATGTTAATTGTGTGCTGCTGCCTTGGCCAGGGCGCACTTGTAAAAAGAGATATCTATCTCAATGTGATTCTTCCCTCGTTAAATAAAGGTTAAAAAAAAAAAGAGAAAGATTTACTGTACTCTATGTGAATGAACACAACTAGTCAAAAAAGAAAAATCATACTAACAAATGTTCTAAATCAGTCAAGAAAAAGAATCCAGAATAAGTCAGGATTTCTTATTTCTTATCATTAATATAATATATATATATATATATATATATATATATATATAATATATATATATATATATAATATATATAATAATTCACTAGAATGTAATAAAGACAATAGTAGATATGCATATATGAAGACCAAGTACTGACTGGCAGATTAAATCTTTCAAGACACTAGTCATTTCCTACCGATGCCTCAAAGTTTTTCCACATTGTGTTACGTGCAATGGATGGAACAACAATTCATTGACCACAAAGTCATTTCAGTGTCATAAAGTGTCAGCAAAACGTTACATCCAATGTACCCGTTTCCAGACATAAATTCTAATATATTAAGTAATGTCTGAAGAATTGGGTCCTGATATTTGCAGGAGAAGGGACAATGCGGCTTGCTGCATTCTCACATGAGATGACTCGGACATTATCCCAAGATTAGACAAGGCAAAGGGAATTCACTCTTGCAGATATTTGTGTTCACACATACAGCCTCTCCAGACAATCTCTGGAGTTCAGTCTAACTTCAATTCGTTGTGACGCATAACAATGTTCTCAGGTACTTACATTACACATAACACAACAAACACATTCATCAGCCGTAGCACCAACCGAAGGATGGCAAAAAACAGAGACAATTAGGTAACGTTGTTGTGAAGAAGGCAAACATTACGTCAAATCTTCCCTGTCATTAGTGCGACCAGTCATCACTTCACCGTGTGGTCTGAGAATAACTGTGTGCGAGAGGTTCTGCCAAAAATAGCGCGACTGTGATGATATTCAGACCAGAGACACGGTGGAGTTAAGAAACTGTGCTCTGGTGCTAAATATCTTTTTAACATGGGCTGTGAAAACATTGTTGAGGAAAGTGATCGGTAATCACATGCCAAATAAATTCTAGTTATTCTGTGGTTTGGTTAGAAAAACCTTTTGACAGTGGAACATAATTAAATATCTGTTTTTTTATCTACTGACAGACAAGACAATACAGTAATAAAAGACCTACATGCATCATTCAAAATCTTCAAGCATTATGAGAGAAAAGAAAACAAACAAAAAGCATTTTGCCCTTTGTTTCACCTGCCACTATAACATCAACACTGTTCACAACAGTCTAACTGAGGTGAATACAGCCAACATCCACAACTATCTCTATTGTTTTGTGTGCACTTTTCTGGCACAAACACTGACCTTGACATGTCCAGGGCCAAAATGTGGCTAGGTTAAGGTTAGCGTTAGGCATTGATTGTTTATGGGTAAGGTTAGCAATAGCACTATGTTTAGGCTGTCCAATTGAATGAAAGTCAATGCAATGTCTTAGAAAAAAAACATCGCTGCCAGATCCTGTTTGTGCGTGTCGTGCATGTTTGTGTGTGGAACCTCCATATCACCGTGGAGTTGCAGGCCTGAGCTTGATATTTTTTCCAGCTGAAATTCAAACAACTGAACATGTAAACACAAGAACAAAACTGCTCACTGTTCCACAGTCCAAAGGAAGACGCACAGAGGGAAGCAGCAAACACAGCACAGTTACACTCGATTCCACTCGTGGGTAAATCGATTACCAGCACAAACGATAATCAGCTACGACAGTAAAACTTGTAACCTGACGTTTCACACTGTGGCTTATCAGCGAATGTCTGCGTCTCGTTCTGATAGAGTTCATTAATCTGAACCACCAATGTGACTGTGGACTTATTTTGTAGGTTCAGTTATTCTCCATATCTTTATTTTTTACTAATAAAGCCATAAATCAGCCTCGAGTCAAGAGACAGCCAGCCGTGACATCATCCATAAGAATCTGAACTCCCATTTCGAAGCCTTCAGAATTGCAATTTAGCCAATGCCATGTTGACATTTTGCAGCCAGATAAAGGTTGATACCAGATATCAATCACACGTATATGTGCCACGATTTATAACTTATTTTCGTCAATATGGGAATATAATTTACAAAATTGACACAATGTGCTATTCAAAAGGCCATTAACCATTAAGACCTCAGGAAAATGTTTACTCATGTTAAGTAGGTTAATTTTTTCCTATAAACTTCTATTCAAATAGTTGTATTTTTTGCAAACAACAAAGTTGCCCCCTCGTGGCTATTTAATACATATTTCACTTCCTATTTGGCTTCAGGAAGAACCTGGAAGTCAACTTCCATTTATTATACGGTCTATAGAAAATTACAAGAGTCATATATTTGATTTCCTGCTAATGTTTTGCACACTGATGTATTTATTTCAAACAAACAGACTCAAAATCAACACTGCACCTTCATCGGCTGTTGAACTTCTATAAGTCTATAAAGTAGGTCTGATATTATTTTTTTTATTCATACAGTGTTCTTGCCTGTGCACCTAGAGGGTTGTGTTGATGTTGGCCACTGCAGTCATTCCTGAGAGGATTTTATTCCTCTAAGGCAATAAACCTGGCCCTTTCTCCCTGTTACAGGGAAGAATCATCATGTATGGTCCGATATGATCCTCAGTGTTTTCATTCTTCTCTCTCCCCTACCCAGGGCTTATTGAAGCCATTTCCAGTCAACTAAGCTTGATCCTGTCTCCAGGTACTTTTCAGGGGGTTTTGTTTGCTTGCTTTTGGGAAGGAGTTGAATTCAACGTTAAAGGTGACATAGAGTGGTCCTGTTGCACATAAATGTTAGTTATGGAGGTCTACTTACATATATTAACTTGTTTTTATGGTCAAAAACCTCCTAGTTGCTGTAAACGAGCCGATAGAAATCCTCTTTTCTCCCGCTGTTTTTCTGCTGCGCGATTTCAGAGTGAACTTTCACCTCCAGAAGACAGAGTCTTGTGATTGGCCAGTACTATCCAGCACATCCGTTCTCAGAAGCGCAGCGCCCCCCTCTGGAACGGTGGATGCACTGCTCCTCATTATCAAAACATTGTTTTAACAGTGCTTAAAAATAGCTTCTTCACGACTCCCCGCCGCAGTCCCTTTGACGACTTTAAACCGGAGTCAGACCCAGAGTCAGAAGACACTGTCGCTCGTGAAACACCTCCACAACGGACGTTATTCTTCTTCTGTGGTTCAATGTACGCAACCGGATGTGCCCGGACTAGTGCCCGGAGCAGGACGATCGGTTGTTCAGGAGAACCGCTGTTTACGTAACTATTACGGTTATTATTTTCAGTGATCTCGTTGAGCCCCGAGATTACAATAAAACACAACGTTCTCAGCAATGGCTGAAATGTTTGTTTCGAACCATCAGGCTTCATAAACAAGGTAATGACGCAGATACACCAAAAAAACAGCGTTAATAGGAACTTCCGGTCTAGTTCCGCTTTAACATCAAAATGTAACTGTATACTGAATAGTTTGTCAAAGAAAAATAAAGAAATAAAGTTAATAACCAGACAAAAACTGAAAAATAAAGCACAATAAACAGTGAATGAAAGAAAAGATAATTCAATAAATTCTTATAGCTCTATTGGGCAAAATGTTTTGTCCTGACCTGAGCTGTTATTTTTATTTTCCCTTCAACAGGTTTCTCCATGCAGAGCTCTGTAGGACTGTGTTTTTAGCAGAATCAGCCCAGCATTGGCTCAATACCCAGCCTCCACCCTTCACTCTCTCTGGATTGTCCAAAAGGACCCACACCTACCTGCACACTAAACAAGTCCACTTTCATCTCTGCTCGTTCATGCTTGCTTGTTCTTGTTCTCACCGTCTCTCTGTGTATCCGTCTACCCTTTTCTTTTTAAACCAATACCGGTGAAATCTGATACCATAAGATAGATAACATACTTAATGTTTCTATCTTTACTCATTTACCTACAGTGTAAAATCAAACAAAGAATGAAAAAGTGTGTTGAAATTATCAGACGCCAAACTGCTCTTCTAGACTGTGACTAAATGAAGCTGGAAAATGAAAAGGTTTGCCTTCTGGAAGCAGTTTCAATAGCAGCTGTGTTTGTCTATCGCACTCTCTCACTGGTTGACCCTAAGGTCATCTCACATCAAACTTATGATAACATCCCTCCAGCTATCGGCTCTGCCCCCTGCTGGACACGTCTGTCAACAGTTATCTACAGTCTCCACCTTCTTGACTTCACTTCCATTCATGATTAAAAGACACCAAAATGGGTTGAATCCACCACATCTGCTTTGATGAGTACCTTCATGCTAAAGAGTGCGCCGTTGTTGTAAATTGTAAATGTAAATGTGTGCTTCCTAACATGGTCGATGGTTATGAAATTAAACTCTAAGATTATCAGGGAAGCGTTGTCTACGTTTTTTTTTTTTTAATTCCATCTGATATATATTGTTGTCATCTGAACCACAGTCTTTTTTTGACAACCAGCTGAACTGTTTACAGGAGAAAGCCTTCTTGGTTCTGCTCTATTCTAGCCTCCAGGGTAACCACAGATCCGCTCACCGTTACTACTGTTACTAGAGCAGGGAGGGGGTGCAGCAAGCTAATTGAAGCCTCCTGTCTGAATGAGAGAAAAACAAGAATATTGCTTGAAGCACACTTTATTGCAAAACATCACATGCCCTTGGAGAGAAGTTGTATAACGCACAGCATATGTAGCCCCATGTTAATTTACCAATTAAAACATTTATAATTCACAAAGTACTAGACAGCCCCCAATAGCCTCTTGTCTATTACTCACAATATTGAAGAAAGGGTTTGGGTTGGATGTGACTTATATACACTGTTCCCACTGTTAATAAAAAACGGTTAAATCCTGGGTTTCAACAGGTTTTTAACCAGTGGGAATGTCTTTAATCTGCATTTACTCCCAGGTCAATGCTCAGATGGCAATACAAGACCCAATTGAACACACCATTTCTTCTTCATCTAATTCATTTTTGGTAGCTATGCAGTATTAGGCAATATATTCGGTGCAATGTGAACCTTGCTTTTAATAACTTAGGACAGCATTCAATATATGTTTAACTAAAGAACTACTAGCAAAAGGAATCTTGTTTTTTTTGTTTGTTTTTTAAGCACTCTCATCTTTATTCAAAAATCCAACTATACTATACTATACCAACTACACTAAAAAAAAAGTATAGGATTTAAGCCCAATTTATACTCCTGCGTAAAGTGCTCTGCATAGGTTACGCAGAGACTCTGCGTCGACGCAGAGCCTGTCGAAGAGCCTCTGCGTCGTCTCCGACTGCACGAAATATTTTTTAAGTGTCCGTCACTCCGTCAAGGGACAACGGAGACGGCAAGGGCTGCGATTGGTCCTCAGGACAGGCCGAGCTTACGCTGCTCTGTGCCGGCTCACAGTGAGCACCGAGCGTCCACAGAGGCGGAGCTGATCCCCGCCGAGAACGCCGCTGCCAAACTATAAATACGTCATATCTTAACACACACAGCACATGTTTAGACTCTAAATGGCCAATTTCTCGCCTCAAATTATCTTAAAACTGCGTTCCGTCACACAGAAAAGTGAGAAACGGCCACTGTTTCAACAACAACAGTCTTTCTCTCTCTTTCTCTCTCGACGCCATTGCTCACTGTAGCCTGAAGAACAACAACCTTGCGCAGCGACCCCTACTGATCGGGCGGGAAATTGCAGCGCGTATCCGTCACCACGATGCAGAAGTATAAAGGCTCGAGGCGTCTCCGTGGTGACGCAGTCGGATAACGCATACGCAGTCGGAGAAGTATAATGTGGCCTTTAGTTGGTTAAGGCACCAGGAGATAAAGAGCCCTGAGAACATCATGTTATCAAACTGAAGTGTTGAGCCATTGTAATTTGTTTTATTCTGTATTTTAACATTTCTGTGTGGAACTTACACCTAATCAGGTGGAACTAATAAATTACTAATACCTAATTAAGAGTAAGTAAAAATGCTATTACCTTCTATTGGCACATATTCACATTCAAACCTCAACTAAAATAGGGATTTCACCAACGATGGGCCTTGTTCCTCGCATCACACCATCTTTTCGGGGCTGAAAGCTGCAGATGCTCATCAGCACCTGTTAGGCTGTGGCTCTCCATTGTTTCTCACACCAACAACCAAGTGTTACTTCCTCATACAGTTATCTTTTCTGAATATCTCACAGAGTATTATGCAGCCTTGGTTTGTAACATTGATAGGTGTGCCGTGGTATGGTGCGTATATGAGGAAGAACAGTGACCCCCTCCTTTCGGCTCTGGCATCTCAGGAATGTGTGGTTTGCCCAGCAATAATCACACGACCGTGCTGACTAAGTAAGTTACATGTAAACTCTTTGATTTAAATAATAAATTAATGAATTAAAAGGAAAACACACATACATAATGGTCAGATGTAACAAAGGCAGTACTTTTTTGTTCATTTATTTGTACCAGATGTCAATGTGGTTTTTCTATGGTCTATGCCAGGGCTATTCAACCAGCCCAGCTTTTCTGAAGGCTGTCCAGACAGTGGATTGTACTACTACTATTTTGTGTTGCATGTACAGTAAACAGATACAAATAGATACAAAATGTTATAAATTATTTGGCACTCAGGTACAATCCAATTTGCTAATAGTGCGATAAGGTTACAGTTGCAGTACCAACAACATTTGGGTATAACAGTCACAATTGGCTCTTACAAAATTAGAGGTAACAATATAAAGACAAAGTGTCGCAAAGTGCCAGAAATGGGCGAAAAGTACGGTTTTATTGGCTTTTTAATAACACATTCATTATTTATGGGTTAATGGGCCACGGGCCAAATTGTTTGAAGGGCCGGTTCTGGCCCCCGGGCCTTACGTTAAATAGCCTTGGTCTATGCCAATGCTGAAATCAAGGCAGCTAGTGAATGACATATGACGCTGAATTTAGTTTTAAATGTTAAAGAAAAGTTACAGATATATGATTGATTCAGCTTCTTAAACGTGAATATTTTCTGGTTTCTTTGCTCCATATAACAAAGAAATCATTAGAACTGAATATGTTTGTGCCTTGTGAACAAAACAAAACATTTGAGAACATCATCATTTTCAGGTTTGAGAAACACCGCTTAGCATTTTATGGACCAAGCGATTACTCGATTAAAGGCCACATTATACTTCTCCGACTGCGTAATGCGTTATCCGACTGCGTCACCACGGAGACGACTCGAGCCTTTATACTTCTGCGTCGTGGTGACGGATACGCGCTGCAATTTCCCGCCCGATCAGTAGGGGTCGCTGCGCAAGGTTGTTGTGCTTCTGGCTACAGTGAGCAATGGCGTCGAGAGACAAAGACTGTTGTTGTTGAAACAGTGGCCGTTTCTCACTTTTCTGTGTCACGGAACGCAGTTTTAAGATAATTTGAGGCGAGAAATTGGCCATTTAGAGTCTAAACATGTGGTTTGTGTAATAAGATATGACTTATTTATAGTTTGGCGGCGACGTTGTTGGCGGTGATCAGCTCCGCGTCTGTGGACGCTCGGTGCTCACTGTGAGCCGGCACAGAGCAGCTTATCTCGTCCTGTCCTGAGGACCAATCGCAGCTCTTGCCGTCTCCGTTGTCCCTTGACGGAGTGACGGACACTTAAAAAATATTTTGTGCAGTCGGAGACGACGCAGAGTCTCTGCGTAACCTACGCAGAGCACTTTACGCAGAAGTATAAATTGGGCTTTATCTTGAAAATAGATTAGTTGTAGCCCTGGATATGTGAGCTGGTAACTAAAAATGTTTGATTATTTATTTGTTTTAACTTCAGTGGAGTGAAGGTAAGAACGGCTAACCTAACAATCAGTTTTGTATTTTGATTTACATCATAAAAAATCTGACTACTTCCTCACTGCACGTAAGATGCAACAGAGAAGGGGGAAAAAAGCAAAGGACACGTAAATCTTCACGATCAGAGGATGATGGGAAATGGTGTTCAATGTTTAAGTGAAGGTCAGGGACCAAATAAACAAACTTTAATGTACTGCCAGTCTGCACAGAAAGCACAAGGCTGACACAACAACCCTGTTCCTGCTTCATGGATGAGAACGAAAATCCAGGATGTTTGAGATTCACAAGAACCGGTTACACTTTTCCGGTGGAGGCGCAACACGATAGCACTCAAAGAGAAATACCGACAAGATAATGTTCGCCGAGTTACACACACACTAAAGCACAGCTAATGTTAACATGAACCAGGCATCGTTTGGATTTACCATTAAATCGAACAGCGAGTTTAGATGGTATTAGCAAAGCGATTGTCCTCACGTAAAATTAGCTTGGTCAGTGTGACCTGAGCTTTTTAATTGTTCAACAACTTTCACAAGTGACTCATCAACCGCTGCCTTGTAACTTCCCCACACCTCGAAAACAACAGGCTTTTTGTGTCATCGTGTGGTTATTTTCACACACACACACAGAGACAGACACACACACGGCTCACACCGGACACACTCTCTCTGTTGTGTCCGATCGAACCCAGTCTAACTAGACCCGAGAGCAGCTAGCATTAGCCACCGTTAGCGGCTAACCGGAGAGTACACAAGCGCCACAAACCCGCTGAACAAACGCCTCAACTACAGTGTTCAAAGGCGTTACGGTTACTCACCCCGAAGCTCCGCGAACAACCCAACGCTGCCTCCGCCGCGGTGTGGGAAACAACTCTCCTCCGGTTAGAGGCGCTGAAACGGGCCAACTTTGAGCAAACTGTGTGACATTAGCCGAAGTCTCACTTTCCCGACGCCATGTTGCACGGGAGTTATACTACATCCGGGAAACTGCAGCCAAGCACCATGGCAACCGAGCACTGGCCGCGCGCGAGGAAGTTACAGGAAAACAATAATTATTATATTATAAATATTATTATTTGTAGTATTATTCGTTTTATTATTATTAGTAGTAGTATTATTGTTGTTGTTGTTAAACACTATAATTGACTAATATGCACAAATGACAAAATTACAGTTTTTCTCAATTGTTTACACACAAATTCTGGTACTTGAGACACAATGACCACATCAGGTAACTCATGCACCAACTCTGCTAAACTACAAGCACAATTCCTGCTTTACACTCAAATTGCAGTTGTAAAAAACACTTTTTTTCAAAACACTACACACAATTCTCTGCATTTGGCACAATTTTCATGAAGAAAATCTCTTGTTTTCACAAGGAACACACTGTCATTCAAAATTCTAAAGTTAATTTCCCTACTATGCAAACTGACTCATTACAAGGGAAAACACCTGTCACAGTTTTACAATTTGCAATCACTGTGTACATTGTTTTTGTGGGAAATACATAGGAATAAAATATATGTGTTACTGTGTATTTGTGTGTTTTGAGTATAAAAATAATCCATCCATTATCTAACGCTTCATCCTCCACCGGAGGGTCGTGGGGTGACATAGGGCGATGGGCGGGGTCAGACCCTGGACAGTTCACCAGTCCATCACATGGCCTATAAAAACAATATTCTAAAATATTTGACACACTCATGTATGTAGTGTCTGTAGTAAGTGTAACACTAAACACTAAAAAAGGCCTAAGTCATTATGATCAATGAAGAAGTGTTTTCCATTCATCATAGTGTTTTACATTGATCACATTAGTGTTCAACTGGTTCTTATAAATGTCTATTGATATGATGGTTTGTGTGTCATTTGAAAACAAAATACCATTTTGAGAAGAGATAACATTGTTTTGAATGTAAAGTTTCATTTTGCAGGAGAATTGAGGGGTTTTGCCCATTGTGTGTGTGTGTTTTTTGGATTTGTGTGTAGAGTTGTGAGAGCATGAGGCATGCACACAGAAAATGTGTGTAAACAATCGAGAAAAACTGTAAATATTACTTTAGTTTTCATCCACTATCTTATTTATGGCACAGTAACAACATCGACTCCTTACATTACATGAAGCATAGATCGGATTTGTGGATTTATTTTCAGTGTGATATGCTAAAACGTGTTATGCATCAGCCATGCTGTTTATGTGCTTACAACACCACATTCAAAAATCAACAACTGCACTCAATAAGGACAGCATTTTCTTTTTAACAGTGTTTTTTACTTACTGCATTATTAGATTAATTTAGGCTGTTTTTGCATAGAAAAAAAAGTCACATCATTCAGAATTAATTTTCAGAGCAGTAGGTAAAAGGAGTCTTAGGGGAACCAAAGGCCAGTATGTATATGCCTTGGGATCCTTTCTGTCTAATCAATTTGTTATTAGGTCCCATAGATTAATGGATTGCCCATCACACGCCCCCTTGTGCACAGAGCTAATCAACAGTATGGCACTGCTGACGAAACAGAAACGTCTCAAACTACTGTGCCCCATCTGCAGTTTTGTTATGTACTGGAGACTGGTGGGGAGCGATGGCAACCAGATGAGAGAAATATGAAATCGTCATAAAAGATGGAGAAACACATGGAGAACTGATGAAAAACTGATGAAAACGGTTTCCATATTTAACGTGTCTGACGCGTTCAATCAATGTTGTTATGGGTTTATCATAGAATGCTATGTTGAGAAGTTTCCGAGACAAAGCAGCAAAGCGTTTGACTCTCTTACATTGTCCAGAAAACTCTGTCTCTGTTTATTAGATTAACAAAGATTAAATCCAGAAGAGGCCTCATGAGGCTGTGGACAAATGAGGAAAAACAGAGAGCAGAATGTCACGCTCTGAATCAGATCGATCAACACAGGTGGGTGAGCTGCTTTTGACTGAGCATGTGATCTGTGACCTCAAATTGTGAGAAAGTGGCTGGATGAGAGTTAGAAGAGCTGAAGTAATTATACCACCTCTCTGCTCCTGCAAGCATGGACACTGCTGCTGCTGCTGCTGCTGCTGCTGCTGCTGCTGCTGCTGCTGCTGCTGCTGCTGCTGCTGCTGCTGCTGCTGCTGCTGCTGCTGCTGCTGCTGCTGCTGTGCCAGGCATAGGCAGGGAGGTCAGGAGGAGGATGCTTACATTCAGAAGGAAAAACTTTCACAAACTCTCCTGGCAAACTCAGGAGAGTCGACAGAGAATGTGTTCAGAGGATTCTGGAGGTGGCTGAACCTCACAACATCCAATGGTTGGTCAGTTGTTGTTGATGCTCAGATGGAGAGGGCAGATGATGAAGGAGATTACAGTTTTTCTCAATTGTTTACACACAAATTCTGGTACTTGAGACACAATGACCACATCAGGTAACTCATGCACCAACCCCCCCCCTGAATCAACTCTGCTAAACTACAAGCACAATTCCTGCTTTACACTCAAATTGCAGTTGTAAAACACACTTTTTTCAAAACACTACACACAATTCTCTGCATTTGGCACAATTTTCATGAAGAAAATCTCTTGTTTTCACAAAGAACACACTGTCATTCAAAATTCTAAAGTTAATTTCCCTACTATGCAAACTGACTCATCACATGGGAAAACGCCTGTGACACAGGTTTACAATTTGAAATCAGTGCGTTAGAATAAAAGGGTTCTGTTTTGTATGTAGACCACTGTATGTGCAACTTTGTGTTGGTTGGGATGTACACTGTGTACATTGTTTTTGTGGGAAATACATAGGAATACAATATATTTGTTACTGTGTATTTGTGTGTTTTGAGTATAAAAACAATCCATCCATTATCTAACGCTTCATCGTCCATCGTCTACACAGGGCCTATAAAAACAATATTCTAAAATATTTTACACACTTATGTATGTAGTGTCTGTAGTAAGTGTAACACTAAACACTAAAAATGGCCTAAGTCATTATGATCAATGAAGAAGAAGTGTTTTCCATTCATCATAGTGTTTTACATTGATCACATCAGTGTTCAACTGGTTCTTATAAATGTCTATTTATATGATGGTTTGTGTGTCATTTGAAAACAAAATACCATTTTGAGAAGAAATAACATTGTTTTGAATGTTAAGTTTCATTTTGCAGGAGAATTGCGGGGTTTTGCCCATTGTGTGTGTGTGTTTTTGGATTTTGTGTGTAGAGTTGTGAGAGCACGAGGCATGCACACAGAAAATGTGTGGAAACAATCGAGAAAAACTGTAAAAGCTCTTGACACCAGGCTCCTGGAACGTGGCCACGGCTCTGAGTCGATTGAAGATGAAGATGTTCGTGGTAGTGATGGTTCTGACACAGACTGAGAGTGATTTATAGTATCTTATGTATAATAGTATTGTTATTGTGTGTTTTAATTGTTAAAGCCTCATGTTATTGGGTAATTCCATGGTCCTTCGCCCCCTTCCCTGCTCTTATTGCTCAACACCCCTGTTGTGCCATTGTTTTGTTTTAGCTGCTGTACGTCACTGCAGACAGTGGCAGAGTGAAACATGTGAAAAAGTTATAAAACTTCAGCTTGACGTTTTATTATTAGAAAATATCCCATGCATATGAAACCTACCTTGTGACTTATGATTATCTTATGAGTCATGTGACACTATAACATCCACAGAATATTACATTTACAATTAAACGTCAAAAACTGTGCACAGTCACGATCATCAGTGTAATCATCAGTTAATGTGGACGCACCCATAATAATCATCACTTTGTGGGTCATGTGACTCACTGTTTACAGCAGTTATGACAGTTGACTCATTGTATTCTGTATAACACTGCCCTCTAGTGATGAAATGCACATACTGCTTGTTTTCCAGACTGGAAAAAAAAAAAACCCACACACAGTTAAGTTGCAGTTGCAGTTTAACACCATGGAAATAAGTGATGATAGTTTTATTCTGAAGCTCAGACACTGCAATGACTAATGAGTATAATTTATAGTGAAACTTTAGTGCACACATAAATCTACACACATTAAGGTAAAACCATTAAGTAACTTCACATTAAATCGAAATGTGTGGCTTCATGGCTGATAGATAAATCTCAGGTATCTGCGACTTCCTCTGTGTCACCCTGTACATTCAAACCAACGCTTGTTGGATGTATATAATGTGTAAAATGTGTGTGTGGCTGAATATAGTTTATTTATTCCTGGAGTTGTTATTTATAAACGTGATGTTCGAATGAGTGCTATCTGTTTGAATAAAGGTCAAAGGCTGAACAATCATATATTGTTGGACGCGTCTTCATTCTAAAACAGCTTCCTTTAAAAGTCCAATTTAAAGGCGCCATATGTAAGAACGCGGCCAAAAACGGTTCCTATATTCAAATTCAAAATACCGAGGTCTTTTTAGGTTTTCGTTTTCTGGCGTAACTGGCAACCCGTGGTTGCTCGGCAGCTGAGACTCTACTGACTGCAATGATTGGTAGACGGCGGTAGGTGGCGCCACATGCCAAAACATGATTTGCAGTCTGCAAAAGATTTTTTTTAATGCAAATATTTTGGCTGTACTGTTGTTGTTGGTGAATTCACAACAATAATAATAATAATAATAATAATAATAATAATAATAATAATAATAATAATAATAAATAGTATTGGTGATAATATGAGCATGGATGCTACACAGGGACAAGGACTGAATTTTAAGTTGACTATGAATGAGGGGCAGGAATTAAATAAGTGTAAACTTCATCCTGCTCCTTTTCAGGCACAGGTTACTGAAAGATCTATGTTTTCGTTGCTTTTTATACATATATTATTTTTCTTTATATATTTTTTTCTTTATATATATTTCTTTAATTTCGTTATATGTTCTTCTGTCTTGTTTTCTGTTTGGAATTGTAACTTTGTCTGAAATAAATATGAACATAACATAACATAATGCACCTTTAAAGACCAGTTACTTCTTAAAGGGACACTGTGTAGTATTTATGGGTTTATATGACCCAAAATCCACTTTTTTATACATATTATGTGCTCCTGCATTGTCTAGTCGCTGTATAATAGTTTTTGTTTCATTTTCGTAGTGTTTCAAAAAGTCATGTAAAATAACATCGTCGCGGTTGCATAGCCACTGTTAGCAGAGAGACGCCATGTTTCTACCGAAGCCTGTAAGGACAAATGCGAGAGAACAAATCAAGCGTCTCTTTACTTGTAGCTAAAGTCCCGCCTCCTCTCTCTCCGCTTCGTCTGCTACGGCCGCGGTAGCTCCGCCCTCTCCCTCGCCTCACGAACCTCATCTGCTGACACGGAGAAAGACGACGAGGACGACATTTGACCAGCTGAGGACACCGTAGCGCTCAGGGAAGGGAGGGGGTGAGCAGAGGAGCAGTTCTTTGTTATAAATTTCAGCCTCTCCTCTAGATGGCACTATAAACTACTTACTTCACCTTTAAACCTGATGTAGTGTTCGCCACAGATCGGCAGCTTGACGAGGACGACACATGCAAGGTCCTGAATGCGTCGTGGAGAGCAGAGCTACATCATCAACCCTGTCAGTGATCATCACTCAACCGGCTAATTACCTTAACGTGGGGGTCAAGTGCATTGGACAAAGGTGGTGAAGAGGAGGGAGAGAATTTAACGTAAAAATATATCCTGGCCACGTCGTAAAAACAGAATTTTACTGCTTAAAAGCCTGAAATGATGGCATTTATCACTGTGGTATGTCACGGCAGGACAGCAAAAAGTTCCTATTAGGAAATAGACACAGAGTAAATTTTAGGCATAATAATAGATGAAAAATTAAATTGGAAGGCCCATGTCAGTGCCATAGGAAAAAAAGTTGCTAAAATAATTGGAGTTATTGGGAAAACTAAATACATCATCCCTCAAAAGACTCTTATAACTATATACAATAGTCTATTATACCCATATTTGACTTACTGTAACATTGTTTGGTGATCGTACAACTCTACACCCTCTTATAATTCTCCAAGAGAAATTCACAAGGATAACATCTGCTTCTGACTTACGCTCACACACGGCTCCTTTATTTTCAAAAACTTAAAATACTCAATATCCACGATGTCAATAAACTACAAATGAGTATATTCACATTCAACTTTCTTTCCAACAATCTCCACCAATATATTTGATCATTTCCTAAACCCTAATTCACTTGTACACAACTATAATACTAGTCAAAGAAATCACCTCCATATTCCTCTCTTCCGCACATCATTAGCACAGTCCTCTGTAAAATATAAATGTGTCACAATATGGAACAGTCTTCAGATAAATATACAAACAATTTCCTCTTTTCTGACCTTTAAAAAAGCCTTGAAAACTCATCTCATAAGTCATCCTAGCCTCTTGTAGTAATCTTATATATATATATATGTTTTTAATCTATCTTAATTTAGTCTATTAACTAATTGATTATCCTTATTGATTGTTACTACATTTTATGTATTATTTTGCTATATTACTTATCGATTATAATTCGTTTTTGATTACTTTAGAGGAGGAGGGCCTAGTATAAGCTATAAGTGCTTTATCCCTCCTCCTGCACCTGTTTTTATCTATTGTGTATCGCATTAAATATTATATTATATATAAAACAAACAAACAAACAAACAAACAAACAGCTGCAGGAGAATGTGAAGCTCAGCTCTTATTCTTGTACCAGTAAATGCCTGAAGTCTCTCTCTCATCTGTGATGTTGTGGTTGAATAATCATTGTCTCTCTCTTTATAAGCCTAGGAAAGTCCACCTCAGCTGTTTCCCCCCACACTCACACACACACACACACAGACAGGAAAACCTAACATCACCCCTGAAAATTCTCCTCAGCTCAGCAGTTTTCTGCTCCTGGGTCTGTCACAGCTGAAGTGACACCTCACTGCAGTCTGTGCAGATGTGTGGCATCACTTCCTGTGCACCGCATGTGTTTTGTTGTGTGTCCCAAAGGACACACATTCACGCATAAGGCTTGTGTGAAGTTTTTGGTCAAAAATAAAATCACCTCCCCGTCTTCCACTCTCCGGCTTGTTTGCAGTGGAGGCGGCGACGCGTCACGCTCGGATCAATATGGATGTCGTGCAGTCGTGCGAGCCAAGATTTATGATTTATGATTCGTTCTATCATTGCGACAATTCGTGTGAAACTAGGGTCAAATCTGAAGTGGACAGTGAAAAACAGCAGAGGTGTAAACAGCTCCTGTCGGTTCAGACTGCAGTATAGTGTGTTTGCTGCTGATGCTGCTGCTGCTGCAGTCTGAACAAGCTGATTCATATAGAGCATTGGTTCTCAAAGTGCGGCCCGCGGGCCAATGGCGGTCCGCAGAAACATTTCTGGCGGCCCCGCAATGAATTACAGTTGATAGTTTTAATCCAGGAGCTACTAAGCTTGTTAAATGTTTATTGGATATTACTGGATACAGACCAATAAGTGTAAACAAAAATACTGGGTATTTACCTGGTTTCTATATGGTGAATTTTAGTGTATTATTGTGTTATAAGCTGGTAATAAGCAGGTAGCTACAGCCCCCAATTACTAGCTATTTACCCAGTAAATATATGGTAACAGAAATGTGTTACTTGGTATTAACCTGTAATTAGAAGGTAAGAACAATGGTCAAAATACTGGGTAATTACCCAGTAAATTATAAAACGTTATTATATTAATGCTTAAATTACATTATATTACTTAACGCTAAACTGTAGAACTGCAATCTGGTCATTAAAATGATTACAAATGGGATTTTTTTTTTCTTTTGGTGGCCCTCAGTCCAATGTGGGGTTCCTAAATTGGCCCTCAGTCCAATGTTGGGTTCCTAAATTGGCCCTCAGTCCAATGTGGGGTTTCTAAATTGGCCCTCAGTCAAAAGTGGGGTTTCTAAATTGGCCCTCAGTCCAATGTTGGGTTCCTAAATTGGCCCTCAATCCAATGTGGGGTTCCTAAATTGGCCCTTAGTCCAATGTGGGGTTCCTAAATTGGCCCTCAGTCCAATTTGGGGTTCCTAAATTGGCCTTCAGTCCAATATTGGGTTCCTAAATTGGCCCTCAGTCCAATGTGGGGTTCCTAAATTGGCCCTCAGTCCAATGTGGGGTTCCTAAATTGGCCCTCAGTCCAATATGGGGTTCCTAAATTGGCCCTCAGTCCAATGTGGGGTTCCTAAATTGGCCCTCAGTCCAATGTGGGGTTCCTAAATTGGCCCTCAGTCCAATGTGGGGTTCCTAAATTGGCCCTCAGTCCAATGTGGGGTTCCTAAATTGGCCCTCACTCCAATGTGGGGTTCCTAAATTGGCCCTCACTCCAATGTGGGGTTCCTAAATTGGCCCTCACTCCAATGTGGGGTTCCTAAATTGGCCCTCAGTCCAATGTTGGGTTCCTAAATTGGCCCTCAGGTATCAAAGCTTTGAGAACCCCTGATATAGAGGCTCATCCTCAGGTCATGGCTACTGCAGCCTGTCATGAGGGACGACTGCTGACAACTTCAGCTGCCGTTTGAATTATTGACTGTGACACAGTGTGTGAAACAGTGTGAGGTTTGCTCACTTTCCCCCAGTGTGACGACGACGACGACGACGACGACGACGACGACGATGATGATGATGATGCCGCTCCAGGATCATAGATAAATCACCATCAAATCAAATGTTAAATGAAGAGTGTTTGGATTTGTGCTGATGCCACTGCAGCGATGTGTCTGCCTCATGTATGTTAACCCTAGAACACCATTGCCGAGCAAATACATTTATGTGATTTTCATGAAAACCAAGTTTTCATCTTCACTATTTTTCTTTTTAAGAATTTTTTTGTTCCCAAATTCCTTATTTTCCAGTAATTTAGGAGCATTTTTATACGGTCCCCTCGTGATGCTTTTCTTTCATTTTGTTAGACAGTTTAAAATAAAAGAACACTACTCAAATGTGTCATATATTGTCATGTTTTGATATATTTTGATGACAAGTGCTTTTTATTGGGTGCATTTATTATCTCGGATAAAAATCACCGTTTTGAATTTGAGCGACAGTGTTCTAGGGTTATTGTTTGTTTTCCATTCTGTCAGAAAACATCTCACATTAATAAACCATAACAACAAAACACATCTAAACACAATCGTTAATTAACGTACGATTAATAAACAATAATACTGAAACACTGATCAGGTCTTCTGATACACCCTTAGAAATAAAAGTGCTAAGTAGAACCATATAAGGTTCTTCAGCTTGTCCTCATAGGAGAACCCTCTGGCTTTTGGATGGTTCCACCAAGAAAAGAACCCTTTTAAATCTCTTTATTCAGGAAAGGGGTTTTAAAGGGTTCTCTCGATCAAAATGGTTCTTACTGGAACCATTAGTGTTACCAAGAACCCTTGAAAAACCCTTTTTTCAGGAAAAGGTTTTTTTCAGAAGCAAATGGTTCCAGATAGAACCTTAGCCCTTGTAGAAGGACACTTTTGGAACCCTTATTTCTAAGAGTGTAGGAACGGGGATGGAGGTTAAAATGACACGACACAATCAAGAGACATGAAGATAATCTGAAGGATTATTTTCCCAAATTCAGCTTAAAGGGACAATATGTAGTATTTATGGGTTTATATAACCCAAAATCCACTTTTTTATACATATTATGTGCTCCTGCATTGTCTAGTCGCTGTATAATAGTTTTTGTTTCATTTTCGTAGTGTTTCAAAAAGTCATGTAAAATAACATGGTCGCGGGCCGCGGTTGCATAGCCACTGTTAGCAGAGAGACGCCATGTTTCTACCGGAGCCTGTAAGGACAAACGCGAGAGAACAAATCAAGCGTCTCTTTACTTGTAGCTGAAGTCCCGCCTCCTCTCTCTCCGCTTCGTCTGCTACGGCCGCGGTAGCTCCGCCCTCTCCCTCACCTCACGAACCTCATCTGCTGACACGGAGAAAGATGACGAGGACGACATTTGACCTGCTGAGGACACCGTAGTGCTCAGGGAAGGGAGGGGGTGAGCAGAGGAGCAGTTCTTTGTTGTAAATTTCAGCCTCTCCTCTGGATGGCACTATAAACTACTTACTTCAACTTTGAAGTACATTAAAAAAGTACTGATGTTTCAGATGTAATATTTATAAATAACCCACAGATTAAAAGATTAAAAAGACACCTCACAATGACAACACCCACACTGGAATAAATGCATAGTTTATTTATATCATATCAATAAATTCTCAAGGCTACATCGTAACTAAAACAGTCTAGCAGATTTGTGTGACTGCGGAATTAAACAGTGAACATAAAGTGAGGTGAACGAAACCGCGTCGTCAAGACAGACTTACAAACCAAACATTGCACTGGATATTCTTTTGTTTGTTTGTTTGTTTGTTTGTTTGTTCACTCGTTCTGTGAAGGTGAGGCAAGACAAATGTCGCTCTAAGAAGGTAAAATCGCTGCATCTACTGAGAGTATACTGAGTGATCGCCTTGCGTTTCATACGGCTATGAGCTACCGGGAGATCACAGTTTACAGTTTAGGCTACTTCTGCTACAGTACAGTATCGCTTTAAGTTCCTCTAGATACCTGAATAAAAAACAGCATCTGGCTGTAAAAGAAACAAAGAGTCAAAAAGTCAGCTCGTTTTTAAAAAATAAATATCCATCAGCGAAGAGTAGGGATCGGAACAGTGATGTCCAAAGGTTCTTGGAAGGGTTAGGGGTTTGGGTTGTGGGGCTGCAGCAGGATCTTTGGGGTTCTTCTTGGTTCTTTGCAGTTCAGGAGTTCTTCAGAGATCATGTTGTGTTTTCTTAAAGGGTTTTCTGAAACCACGGGGTCCCAGATGTTCCTAAAAGATTCTAGGAGTCCTTGGTGGGAAGGGGCCTTGAAATGGATCCAGGAAGTGGACTACAATGGTTCTGGATGGATGGATGGATGGATGGATGGACACAGAGACAGTGGTCACGACTGTTGACATTTCTTGCAGGAGAGTCTTTAGTGACTAGAAATGAACATGATAATACTGAGAGCAATTCAAATTCATACCCTTCATATTACTGCACTGCTGCACTAAATACTTATTAACAATGTTGTCATTATTAAGTATCCCAAGTTCCCAGGTTTCATATTCATTTTTATCACAGAAATAAAAGCGGCTGATTTTGACACACACACAGGGGCCACTTTTTTTTGTTGAATTGGGATTTTTTTTTTAAATGTGCTCCAACATTTGGGTAAAAACAAGAGAAGTAAAGTATCTGAGGCTGATTCTAACATGTTTAATGAGCACAGTGGCATGTCAGCATTTAAACAGACACATTACAAAGAAAGCTATAAGCTCTAAAGGTTCTGTTTCACCTGGGTCTGCTTTGTCTTGGAAGACTGAAGGTGTTTAGCATGTCAGTGCTCAGATCATCTGGATGTTTGCTCTAACTTTACCTCCTGACACACAGTAAAAAAAACACAAAAACACTCTATACCAGGGGTCTGCAACCTGCGGCTCTAGAGCCACATGTGGCTCTTCAGTCACTCTGCAGTGGCTCCTTGTAGCTTTAGAGATCAAGGCGACAAATAAAAGTGTTTTAATATCTTGTGCATCACATCCAATTCAATATTCAGTACACGTTTGGATGCGTCCTGTCCATCTTTGGATCCACGTGCCTTTTTCTCGAGCACGAACGACATACAATCCAAATATTTGCTTCATTTATTTCAAAGTGGGTTCATTTTAATTTCTTTAATTTGCCACAAACAATGAAACAATGGAAGAACCAGGTCTACGGGGTCTAGAGGTTGGGTATAAACTGAACATGTTGTAGTTCTTAAATGTCATAAATGAAAGAGACTATTTACTATTGTATATAGTTTGTCTGTATAAAAAACTTTATACGTGTTATTATCTTCATCTTGTGTGTGTTTTTTTGCGGCTCCAAATGAATTTTATTTGGGTGGAGAGATGACAAAAATGGCTATTTTTTCATCCTAAAGGTTGCAGACCCCTGCCCTGAACAGTAAAACCAAGAACACAACAAATGCTTAAAACGTGTTTCTCAGAGTCAGGACATGCATATTGAAATGGATGAAACGTGTGAAAGTGTGTGTTTTTTTTGAGTGACAAGAAGAAAACACTGAGAACATAAAGGAACCCCCCCCCTCTCTCTCTCTCAGGTCAGCAGCTGTTAGCACTGATGATGCCCGCACTCACCCCTCTGTCCCCCCCGCATCCAAACTCTGGATGCAGCCCTCAGTCCCCGCTGCAGCCTCGCTCCAGGTGTGCTCCGTCACCCCCATCATCATCACCATCATCATCATCATCATCATCATCATCATCCTCCGTGCACATGTGTGCGTAAGTGCGTTGCTGAAGTCAGCCTAACCTCGCGCGGTGCAGTCGGTGTGGTTCGGTGCCTCCGTGCTGCTGCTGCTGCTGCTGCTGGTGCCGTTGGGGAACTGCTGGCCCTGTGTCCAGAAGAACACGTAGTAGATCACCAGGAAGAACGCGGCCACGGACACGCAGAGGAAATAGGCGATCGCCATGGCCACTTTCACCCAAATCTTAGTTGACATGTTGACGTGTTTGGCCCGCAGCTCGCCGGGATAGCTCGGCCTCCGCTTCATGTCCCCGTTCAGCTTGTCCCCGGTCGCGGTGACTTGTCTGCCGGCCGCTTTCATCTTGGTATCAGCGCTGAAATCAGCGCATCCGACGGTTTATCCCCCGCGGACTCTTGTGTGTTCATCTGAGTCCGGAGAGCAGAGCACCAGCAGCCCCCCGTCCTCTCCTCACCTCTGCGCTCCTCTGCGCTGCGCTGCTATTGCGCTCCTCAGGGCCGGATGGAGGACGCAGATCTGAGGCGCAGGACAGATGCTGTGGTCCCGCTGCAGACCCCCGGTGCCGTGTCTGCGGGACAGTGGAGAGAGAGAGAGAGAGAGAGAGCTGCGGGAGTCGAAGTCCTTTTGTGCGCATCAGGCGAACTGAAACTCAAGGAGGCTCTTCTTAGCATCAGCTGGACGGGACTGCTGTCAAGCTGACCGCAGTGATGGAGAGCATTTCCGGAAAGACATTTCAAATTAAACACTTTGTAATCTATACCTGCATAACTGCAAATAAAATGGTGCACTGTGTATTTGACTAAATAATAGAAGTGTTACTGTGTAAAATCATTCATTATAAGTCTGGAAAAACTAAAATGAATCATTGAGTGTAAGACTTGTTTAAATGGACACTGTGTAGTATTTATGGGTTTATATAACCCAAAATCCACTTTTTTATACATATTATGTGCTCCTGCATTGTCTAGTCGCTGTATAATAGTTTTTGTTTCATTTTCGTAGTGTTTCAAAAAGTCATGTAAAATA
Organism: Microchirus variegatus; assembly: GCF_963457635.1. NCBI lineage: Eukaryota > Metazoa > Chordata > Actinopteri > Pleuronectiformes > Soleidae > Microchirus > Microchirus variegatus. Next base: position 36,430,635 of record NC_139804.1, read on the forward strand.
ACATGGTCGCGGGCCGCGGTTGCATAGCCACTGTTAGCAGAGAGACGCCATGTTTCTACCGGAGCCTGTAAGGACAAACGCGAGAGAACAAATCAAGCGTCTCTTTATTTGTAGCTGAAGTCCCGCCTCCTCTCTCTCCGCTTCGTCTGCTACGGCCGCGGTAGCTCCGCCCTCTCCCTCGCCTCACGAACCTCATCTGCTGACACGGAGAAAGACGACGAGGACGACATTTGACCGGCTGAGGATACCGTAGCGCTCAGGGAAGGGAGGGGGTGAGCAGAGGAGCAGTTCTTTGTTGTAAATTTCAGCCTCTCCTCTAGATGGCACTATAAACTACTTACTTCACCTTTAAGTTAAATGATCATTTTAAGAATTTACTCTGGTAGATGAGTTTATTTTTTCCGATAATTTTTGTGCCACTGACTTGAACACATGTCCCAGCAGGTCTGGCATCAGGGCAACGTGACCGAGAAGACTTTATAGACAATAATAAGTTGTCTTAAATAACACAAAACTACAGTTTCAGAGTTAAGTACACATTCATTTATGTGTAGGACAAAATATCTGCTTGTGCATTTATGAATACATATCAGTCAAATTCAGAGGTATGTAGAATAAAATAGAATAGAATAGAAACAGATGTTTGTATCTTAAACAGAGGAGGAGGAACATGTAATTGAGCAGGTTGCAACATAAATTGACTGTTTTGGTTGTGAGGTCACAGCCTGGTCTTCACAATCCACATACATCCTGTCTTATTACTTATTACTTATGTCTTACTATGTGGTTTGTAAGAGAATTATTAAGAGTATGAGCTGCATAATTGCTTTAGCACAGATGCTCACTTGAACTCATGAGTAGATGTTGGTGGTCAAAGGTCACAGTGACCTCTGGGAGATTGACTTCAGATTGAAAGCGTTGTGTGACACATTTGAGCAGGATTTACAGGAAAAACTAAATACACTAACCCATGAGTGTGTTTATGTATAATTGTTATTGAATGAAAACTATGAGAGTGTCTTAGAATTGAACTTCTATATGAAGTATTAAAGAGGCACATTGCATATTTTGCTGTAATATACTGTATATATTTTTTCAAAATGTAATTTTTTTTAAGTGCAATATATTGTCATTTTTCATACTGTCAATTTTTTTATACTGTAGTTTTCTCAACAGTGCAATATCTATATCCTTATTTAATATCCTTATTTAATAGCTCAGCCTTGTTTCCTTACACTGTAAATACCATGTGCATACTGTGTATATTCTGCAGACCGGTTATAATGTACATTCTACATTCTATTTTTAAACCTATTTTTATAGTCAGTCTTAATATCTTTATATATTGTTCTTTATATATTCGATTTCTTTTTGGTAATGCATGTTTATTATTTATTATCCTTATCTTTATTGTCTTGCTGCTGTAACACTGGAAATTTCCCCACTGCGGGACGAATAAAGGACTATCTTATCTAATCTTATTTTAAATCACAAACCTATTACTGTTATTAAAATACTTGAGAACGAAAGGGATGAGTGGAGCATTTAGAATTAATTTCTAGTCATTATTGCATTTGCTGAGATCAATATTCAGTAGAAGAGGACATACAAGGCTGCATGTTGTGATTATGACGGGAAAAGTCTTCATCTGCTCTTATTCTGAAGGAGGGTCCACCGCGTTTCCGGCATTGCTCGGCGTGCCTCCGCGTCGCTTGACGCTGCTCCGGACGAGGAGGGGCCGAAAGTACGCAACACGCAACGATTGGGTCATAGTTTGAGGGAGAAACGTCCCGCAGCAGAAGATGAGAGAGAGATAAGAGGCGCAGAGCAGCGGCACAGACCGTCGTCTGTACCTGCTGCTGCTGCACAGCAGACCGTCAACATCACTGTGGAGCACGAAGCTGCTGCAGCCAACCATGCACGCAATGCAGGCTGTGCAGTGAAGGTCGGTCCCAACCATATTTATGTGCTGTGCACAAAAGATGGAAGTGTGGGCCGTTCATCTTCCTGTCCTGCAGCAGCCAAGGTCACAATCATACACACGACACAACGCTGTGGATTTATGTTAAGCACACTGTCCTCTGTGCGCAGGACGTGCTTTAATGTCTCCGAGGTGGAATAGAAGAGGACAGCAGGGTCATCACAGTAGATCATGTGATGAGCATCAGGCGATTCAATCATCCTCACACAGCTACAAACAAAAACACACCAGGTATCAGAGAAAAACATTTATTGACTAAATAAGGGGGGAAAAAAAACAAAGCATCAACGTGCTTTACATTTCATGGAGGGACACGATGTGGAAAAGAGTGGACTCTTTGTCTCGTTTGTGTGCGAGCTGATTATTTCATCGTTAAAAAGCTTCAGTTTCAGAATCATGCTCATCCTGATCAGTTCGTGGAAACAGCTGCACACACCACTTAAAAAGGCAAAACATGTCCAGGCCATATCAAACAGGAGGACAGTGTTCAAACTGATGTCATTTCTACTGTTTTAAATACAATCTGTCATTGAAGCTGAGAAAAAAACAAAAAAAACAAACATCCATATGCAGAGCAGAAACAAACCAAACAAAAATTCATAGATCACAGGCTTCATTTTACACAAAATCCCCAACTGTGGAATGCACATTTCCATTTTTAATAAAAACTGTACATATTGCAGTTTCGTTTCATTTCAAATGCGTCTCTTGTAATTGTTAATTCCTCTGGTACAGAACATAAAAACTTTAAAGCGTCTCCTTTATTCCCCACAGGCGAGCCATTCGCAGGAAATGAAGCACAAACTCGACAACAAACCAAACTACAGCCCTTGTTGTGCTGAGGTACGAGTGAAGAGTTTCATCCCAAAATAAGCCGTCTATATTTAATAAAAAAAAATACTGCAGCCTGAAGTTCTTTGTTCTAATAGAATTTAATGTTACACTATTTAACGATATTATTATTATTATGGCTTTAAAATGTGAAAACAAATCGATCACTAATACATTTCAAACAGGCCGTCTTTCCTCACGATTAAAGCATTTTCGGATGAAACCCTCGATTAAAAAAGAAAATCTGTCTATTTGAGAGGCAGCGTCTTCTGACGGATGCAGAACTGGGCTGCGAGCGAGTCAAGACCCAAAAAGACAGCAAATATAAAAATGTTTCACCGCGATCGGGACGCAGAATTAATTACAGGATTACAAAAGCAAATGGACCAAACGGCTCCAAGTACATGATTGGTGTTTTTCAGGGAAGAGGTTTGAGGACATCACATAATGTTCTGTCCAAGATAAACGCAGGTGAGAGCAGCAGCCAGGTTTCTGTCACCTTGTGCACAGCTGCTTCTTACATAAATGACTCTAAAAGCGTCTGAAGTGAAGCACGTTTTAAAAATCATAACATTATTATTTAGAAAAAATGCTGACGGGGTGGGAGGGGGGGGGCATTTCTTGTAGAGAACATGAATACTTCTATATGCAGGCTGAAGGGTGGCGTCCCGTCACCTCGTGAGGCTAAAGAGCATCTTTACAAGAGTCACGGAAACTTTAAAGTAAAAAAAAAAAAATCAAAACAAAACAAAGCATCGATTAAGAACTGGATGAGGAAAAAGATGGCGAGTGCTGAGTGTGTGTCGGTCAATTTCCCTGCAGAACAACACAGATTAACCTCCAGACTCCACTCGGAGAACAAAAGCTTTGACTGAGACAAAACAGAGTGACCACAGTTCCTCCTCCTCCTCCTCCAAAATATGTTTTTACATGCTCTGACGGCCACTCCAGTGATGTGATGCTACTCCGATGTCTTCATTTCCTTCCAATCGCTCCATCCTCCTCAGATGTTTGATTCCAGCAGTATCAGCCTGTCGAACAAAAACATAAGCAGGAAGTGGTGGTGCAGTGTCACACATACACTGCTCTCTCTTTTTATATATATATATATATATGTATATATATATATATATCTGTCTGTCTGTGCCATGCGTCTAATGCTTTTCACCGCAGCACATCACCGTACCATAAGAGTGCACATTTGAGAGCCAACAGCCCCCGAGGGACAATCGTTTCAGAGACTCCAAAATGCTCGTTCAGCTACTCTTGCTGCTGCAGAACGGGAGAAACAATCACCTGCTGAGCCCCTCGATAATCAAAACGGACTCAGGCAGCAGCTAAAAAAAGTGTGTGTGCGAACACTTCGGCGACTTTGAGTCACAAAGCAACGACGGTTAACGTACGTCGTCAATGCAACGCGACAAGATTTCAATCTCAAGTATTAACACGTTCAACAAATCAAATATTATTCCGTCACTGACGCACGACCACAAATGTTGCTTCTTAGCAGGGTGACCCAACGTGAAATTTACGGGAATATTATTCATGCATTCACTGAACTGATGGTTGAACCATTGAAGTCAGTTATAGTAATGAAAGTTTCACTTTCTTGGTCATTGAAATCAGGGTCAGAGTGAAGAACAGCTTTTACGCGTCTGTCAGTTGTATTTATCAGCATTTCTTGACATGAAAAACAATTATTTGGGGAAATAAGAGGGACTCTCACCATTATTATTATTATTATTATTATTATTATTATTAATAAGAATAATAAAAGGCACTGACTGTATGATAATGTAACAAACTTCAAATTGAATGAAGTATAAATTGTTATCATCGATCAGAGGTTTCCACATGCTTGTGCTAAGCTATGACTCACATTAGGCTGTAACGATCGTTTCAAACTGTTGAACAATTGACTTTCTATTCACAACTATAATCAGCTACTCTTCTCAGATAATAAGCCATTTTCATTTGCTATAAAAAATAAATTCCATTTCCTGTACTAAAACCATGGATTTTGAGGTATCCGACGATGAGGGCTTCAGTGCTACTTCTCATAACGCTCTAAACCCTCTGAATTAATGTCGAAACCAGTGGCAGTTTTAGTGTTTTGGTGCTGGAGTGACTCGCGTGTCGTCATTCTTCTTAATCCACAGTCAGACACTCGACTGTAGAGCCTCACAAATGCCGCACGACATAATTCAATCAGACTTCAAACGGTATCTGCTCTATCAGCGCCGTCATCCGTCCCGACACGCTGCAGCTCATTTCCTCTGAAAAGCCTTTTAAAAAGAGAGAATTGTGGCTCTAATTTCCCTGGTTTCCTGAACTCCGCCCTGAAACTAACGCCGTAACGCTATTACACACGATTACACTGGCAGACGTGTGTGTTTGTGGGCAGCATCATAATGCTGCTCGCATGAGCTCATCTGACCTCTGTTAGTCTTCATAAAGTAGATGAGATCATATTCGCCTGATTTTTCCACCGTTCTAATGAACCGTGTCTCACCTACACGTCCTTGTTACAATAACAAATGGTTGGCTTTTCACGTTTAAAATCACATTTGCGTCGTTTATGCTTGGAACAAAACGATATGAACGTAAAAGGTTATTTCAGGCTTTGTGTAGGTCTCGAAACTCTTGCTATTTAAAAACTTAGCTATTAGCCGACGCGGCTAACCCCAAAGGCTGAGTGGATGAGATGGGAGCAGCTAATGACTTCCTCTAGTCTCTGTGGTTCATCCACTTAGCTCATTTAAACCCAGTTAAAAACAGACAGATGATGTGGTGATGCATCTCAATGACGGCGTTTCTAACCAGCGCGAGTGATTTCTGTTCCTACTGACGGTCGACGAGGACATGATTCATGGTACAGTGATGTACTTTGGCATCACTTTCGGGGAAGTGCTTGGGTTTTTTTGTTTGAATTAAACCTCAGTAAAAAAAAATGATGTTTCTTTGTGGGTTTTTACGCCAAAGACAACAACAAAAACTTGATAACAATGGGAATAAAAAATATAGTCACACACATAACACGACAGACACACAATGTAAGTGAGCCATTAACCAGTGAAGCCAAGCATCAAGAGGGGAGTGAACCAGCACATCAACAGAAGACAGAGGACACAAAAAGCAGCCACATCACAACTCTGAAAGGTGTCGCTGCTTTCCGGTCCAAAATAACACACACTGACAAGAGGGAGAACGACACACACACACAGTACAACAACAACAGTAACACCACAGTCTGGTAAAGCAGGCAGGAGTCCATGCAGCACTTTCCATCAAAGCCACAAAACAGTGGGAACAAAAAAAGGAGCTTTTTCATATTGAGGAGGAAAAGGAGTAGGAGGTGGAGTTAGTACTTTCAGTCCATCACAGGAGGAGGAGGAGGAGGAGGAGGAGGGTTCCTGAAAGTTTGGAGGAGGTAGTGATGCCTTAAGAGGCCGGGATCAGGTTAAAAAAAAAAAAACAAGCAAGATGCCGTGTCTGTGATTGAAAAGTGTAAATCTCTGTCATCATGCGACCAACAGACATCTCCCACCACAGTTCACCAACGCCACAGCAAGGGAAACGAAGACGAGGTTATAAAACCAACACATTCAAAAGAAAACGAGGAGACAAGGAAGTGAAGCACGAGCAGACGTCAGAAATATGCAGTGGACTTCTTACAGTAGGTCACTGTCTCAAAGTCACTGATAAGGACCGCACCTGAGGACACCTGCTCTGTGGACTCTGCCGTCTGGGCATCGTTGGTCTCAGTGGACGCCATGTCGTCGTCGTTGTCGTCTTTATCTCCTGCTGGATCAGAAGAACCCTGCTCAGCTTCCAGGGTGGCAGGAGGGGGCGCAGTGTCCATCTGGTCTACTGTCAGACAGAGAGAAATTACATATCCAGTTAATTAAGCTCTTTATTATTTTCAGTGTCCAAGAACATTTCTGTATTCACTGTGCATGCCTACATTAGCATTCTACTCAAAGCACCAGTGTATTCCTTTTTTTTGTTTTGTTTTATTTTTTGGCCTTTACTTTGTGTCGGAGCAGCAGGTGCATCGTCGTCCAACGACACAGCAGCCTCGCTGATCTCACTGCAGGCTGGGACAGCATCAGATGGTGGTGCAGCAGCAGCAGCAGCAGCATCAGCAGCAGCATCAGCAGCAGCATCAGATGGTGCAGCAGCAGCATCAGAGTCTGAGGGGACAGACTCAGGTTCTGACACTATCACCGTCTGCTGCACTTCTGCCTCTTCTGGCAGAGAGGAAACATCTATGGCTGAAGAGGAAAAGAGACAATGAGAAGGCAGAGAGTGAGGAAAGCAAACGAAAAAGGACAAAGTAAGAGACGATATATTTTAGTAGAGACGAAAATCAAAGAGACTGATGATAGAACGAATTTGCAATTCTGTCTCAAGGAAAAAAAAACTTTATGTTTGGACAAATCCACAGGACTTCAGGGGACAAGCAGAGATCATGTATGTGTTTTTTTTTTAATGTTTGCTTTTAATTTTTCAGTTGAGTTTTCACATTTTACATTAGGGCCAGACAGTGGTGTAGTGGCTTGCACTGTTGCCTTACAGCAAAAAGACCCAGATTCACAACGGGGTTTAACTGAAGGCCTTTCTGTATGCACTTTCTGTGCATTTTTATTATTATTATTATTATTCATTACATTTCTAGATCGCTTTCCTAGACACCCAAAGCGCTTTACAAATTTGCCAATAATAACGAACACATTCTCACTGGTGGTGGTAAGCTACGTGTAGCCACAGCTGCTCTGGAGCAGACTGACGGAAGCGTGGCTGCCAATGTGTGCCAAACAACTCCTCCGACCACCACCATCATTCATACATACATCGCATGTTTTTTCGAACTGTGGGAGGAAGCCGGAGAACCCAGAGAAAACCCACGCAAGCACAGGGAGAACATGCAAACTCCTTGCAGAAAGGCTCTTGTTCCAACTGGAGCTCGCGGTTGCTCCAACCGAGTTTTGAACCCAGGGACTCGGGCCTTCTTGCTGCAAAGGTGAGGGTGCTAACCACTACACCAACCGTTGGTTGTCTCTGTATATTCCTGGCAATCTTTCCAGCCTTTCACCGTGTGTCTGCCCTGCGACCCTCATGTGGAGGATAAAGCAGTAGACGATTAATGAATGAATGAAATGTAATAAAGAGCCGAGACACAAAATATTAGTCTCTCACCTGTATTTTCTTCTGTTTGTGGTTCAGAAGGCTCACTGGAGGTTGAGACTTTACCCTCCGTCTCAACCTCCTCCGTCTCCTCTTCCTCCTCCTTTTCCTCTTCCTCCTCCTTCTCCTCTTCCTCCACCTCCTCCTCTTCCTCCTCCTTCTCCTTCTCCTCCACTACCTCCTCCTGGTCTTTCTTCTGCAGAGGACTGGACTCGGTGCTTGAGGGTTTCAGGGGGCTTTCAGCTCCCATGCTGCTCCGTGGCGACTGCATCTCCATCTCCTCCCCCCAGTCGGACACAGGCTGGTGGCTGTCCAGCAGGGAGAAGGGGCTGAGAGGTTTCACACCCTCTGGTGACTCCTGAGCTACAGCTGGGGGAGGGATGTATATCTTTGGCCTGGGAGTCCGCTGGTCTTTTGGGCTTCCTGCCGACGTTGGTCGAGAACGAGGTGTTTGAGGCGTCGGGGACTTGTCTTTGCTCTTAGATGTTTTTTCTTTCCCCGTGTCTTTCTTCTCGTCGCCCCTCGAACTGTCATCAGAGTCGCTCCCTTCCCCTTCATCGTCGCTGGCATCCTCCCAATCGTCGTCATCCTCTCCATCTTCATTGCTCTCCACCACCTAAGAAAATATGGGTGAAGGCGATTACAGGGAAAGTCTGAGAAGGAAAACACCATTTCCCTTGCAATTATTGTTCATTTTTGAGAGCCATGTTTCTGGTGACACAGTAAAGGGAAGATTCACTCTACTTTTAGACTCCAGGGTTCCAGCCCCTCAGGAAAACAGTAGCTGAATGCTCTAGTGTGTTTGTTTTAAAATGTCAAAAAGGCAGGAAGGCTCTAATGATGCGTTAGAGGACAATGGAATACGATAGAGATTCCCGATTGGTTCTTGTATGTAGATCCAATATTTATATGAACCAGAATTAATTTTTCTCTTCATCAATTTTCACAAAGACAAGAAAAAGTACTCTACCTTCTGTGTTCTAGGTTTGGGTTTTTCTTCCATGTTCATTTTTGTCTTCTCTTCTTTTTTGGGGTTATCCTCCTTTTCCTTCTCTTCTTCTTTGTCTCCTTCCCAGCGGTTATCATGCATGCTGTCAAAAACATACAGATATGTCAGTGTAACGTTTCAACTATTATGGAGTGGAGCATAGAGGCGCTTTGAACTTTGAATTTAGAAATTAGTATGTTGCATTTTATTGTGCTAATTTGTCACTAATGGATCACGACTACTCATTTCTGTTTAATGCACATTCTGTTGCCAAAGCTTTCCCCATTAAACAATTAAAATGATTCTATACTGATTCATAATGTCATCAACATAGGTCTTGTGTTACTGCTTTGTCAAAGAGACCCAGTTAAACACATGTTGGTGCAGAGCAGGGGTCTCAAACTCAAATGAACTATTATCTATTGTGGTCGACAGGGGGCCGGCCTAGAGAACAAAAGTGGGAAATAAAACAACAGTTCACAATATAGCACATCACCGTATACTTAATAATTCTATTTATGATGCAAAATTAATGTATCAAAAATGGACATTCATTTTAAATTATATAAATAAAAGTGTGGACAACTGTAATTAAAATCTGTGCCAGGAGCCGTTTCGGCCACTGCCATTCCTAATTATGAAATTATTACTATTATTATAAAAACATTGCTAGCAAACGCATATTATATTCTATCACCTCGCTGGCAGCTGTGCCTCAGCTACACACTGTGTTTAAAAGATGGTGAGGTCATGGGCCATGTTTTCATTATAACATGATATTAAGCGGGGGGCCGCATGGATTTGTGGGACGCATGTGGCCCCCGGGCCGCCAGTTTGAGACCATTGGTGTAGAGACCAAGCTGTTAAGATCAGATTCACCTGTAGCTCGGTTTCTGTCCTCGACCCCTCCCTCTGCCCCGGTCCCCTCGGGACCCCGGGGTCCTGCCCTGGGACAGGAAGTCGCCAAATGTCGGAGTCTTGGGCGGCCGCTTACTGTCATCTGGAGGAGACAATAATGCTGAGATTTAATATGTTTTACAATCACTGATCTGAAGGTGGTAGAAGGTCATGAAATTAAGAGATGGACGTGTATTATCATGGTTGCAGCTGCTGCTTAAATCACAGAAGTCAATTTTAACAGACATGCATCAAATATCAACAACAATTGGAAACTACACTGTCGATTCTAAACTATTTAAATGTTTCTGTGCGTTTTTTTTATAGGAATAAAATACGTAGGTTCATTCTTTTCTGGCTTCTTTGCTCGTCTACCGTCTTTCGCTTGTAGACAAATCAAAACATTAGGTGACGTCTTCATTTTGAGGTTTGGGGAAACAACGTTCAAGATTTGTCAATTTCTTACACTTTATGGACCAAATAACTATTCTATTAATCAAGAAAAAAATACTCCCTCAGAGGATAGCAAGGATGGTATTAGAGGAATACTGTACGAGAATATGCTAGTGTGTCAAGTCTGTGACTGTCAAGGAAGGATTAGAATGGAATGGACAGATGATGTAAAAAGGACAGAAAGAAGGTAAAGACATGGAGATGTGAAGGAATGAGACAACAGTTGACATTAAGGAAAGATGAACAGAAGATAAACGAGTGAGGAGAGGGAAGGTTAGAGAGTGTGGGAGGGGGATAAGAGCTTGAGGTGGAGAGAGAAGGGGAGGATGTGATTTAAAAAAAAAAGGTCAAGAAGAGAAACCGACAAGCGCAAGGGATCAGTGAGGAGCAGAAAAAAGAAAAAGCTGAGAGGATGAAGATGAGGGAGATTGAACAGAGCAGCCTGGAGCTGTGAAGAGGAGAATCCAGAATAATTTCACAAATTAGAAACGGTGAAAAAGAGAAACACACACAGGTGCCGTCGAAGCGAGTGAAGGTTGTACAGTATGTGTGCATATTCTGTTCATAAACAATCCACTTCTAGTCAGACAGAAGAATCCGTTCAGAAAAGCAACACATTGAGGCGCTCAGAGAAGGCAAAACAAAGGTGAAGATGTATGTTTAACCTAGAGAGAAATCAGCAAATCCCTGAACTGATGTTCTCCTGTGTAGTCCTGATAAATGGACACAGTTAATCTGGCGTGAAATAAATATATGCTAATTAGGGCTGTCAAAATTAACGCGTTAACGCAGGATGATTAATTTGCGGAATTAACGCGTTAATTTTTTTTCTCACTTTCATCGCGCTACGGGTAGACGTGCAGTTTATGAACAGGCAAGGCGGCGGGCAACTGCTTGGGGCCCCGAGCCGATAGGGGGGCTCCCGACACTCGGAGCCTAAATGCATCAGTGAGCAGCTGCATCCCCGTCTCCCTTAAACAACAAGGGTTGATTTGCAATGACATCTCAGTAGGAAACCTCCCTAAAGAGGCCCCACGTCTCCTCACGTTAACCTGTGTGAAGCTGAAGGAAAATGAAGAGGAGTTATCAATCAGGAAGTTAGAAGAGGAAGAAAAAAGAAAGAAAGACACACAGTTGTAAGTGGAGCTACTGGTGCAGATAATGATATAATCATAACATTAACAGTCACTGTCTAACTAACGGGGACACAGACAGCAGCTAACGTTAGCGTCAGAATGCTAGCTGACGCTAACGCTAACGCTAACTAGTAGAAGCAGTGCTTCAAAGTGCTGATGAGGAATTTTCCTGCTGTGAGTTTAGTAAGAAAACTATTTAACTTCTATACTTTATATTTTATCTATAATGTGAGTTATTTACAGTGCAATGTATAGTTTTTTTAAAAGTTATTTACAGCATTTTATTTTTTCTATTTATTTATATTGTCTTATAATGTGGGTTTTTTTTACAATGTAATGTTTATTTTTTACTAAGTTTGTATAGGTTTTTACAAGTTATTTACAGTTTTTTATTGTTCTTTACATTTATATTTTCACATACTTTATTTATCTCTCCGTTTCTACAACAATATAAAGAGGAAATTCGATTTTTTTTTGGCATATTTACGAATGGTAATTAATCGTGATTAATCGTGATTAATCCACAGCTACCCTGTGATTAATCTGATTAACAATTTTAATCTTTTGACAGCCCTAATGCTAATCAACGATGCCAAAAATCCCCTAAAGTTTCAACTGTCGGTGTTTGAGTTGTTGTACACGATGACCCAGTGTGAAGTAAATTCAAAATCATGCTTTGTCACACACACACACACACACACGCACACTGCAATCTCAGAGCCATGCTGCGGTCTAACCTGAAGCCCTGCCCTGAGGCTCTGTACGAGGGTTACGCCCCCGGGCTGCAAAGAAGATACACAAATACATTACAGTATTTCTGTCTCACACACACACACACACACACACACATACATCCCTTATCCAAGACAGAAAGCAAAGACATAATGACATTTCCCTTGTGTTCTTCTGTACTCGTGAACTCAGTCAGTGTCATAAGAAAAAACCTTGTGTCTCTCTGAAAGCTGCTCACACATCAGCTCGACTGAGGCTTAAGAGCTTGATTTGGACTCGGGGGAAATTCAGTGAGTATTTACATAATGAGCTTAATCAACTTCAAAATTTAATAAGGGTCTTAACGAGCTGAAGGTGGGAGAAACTGCTGTGTCCTGTGAAGAGTGCTTGGTGTTTAATGATGTGCGCATCATGTGACAAGATGTCAGTGTCGTCATCACGTCAGACGAGGAGACACGTGGACACGAGGATGAGGTCAGGTGTAGATGTTGACCTTGTTATGCCAGACCATGTGTAACCACAGCAACAGCAGATTAGTGTTGCATATGTGTGTGTGTGTGTGTGTGTGTGTGTGTGTGTGTGAGAGAGTGAGGACTTGCCTCTTCTGCTGCCCTGCTCAGATGCGACACCCTCTGCAGCCGCATGTGCGTCCTCTTTAAACCTGTGAAAACAACCGCTGTGTTACATCGACATGCAGAATAACACACACACACACACACACACAGCCAGCGTGTCCCACCTCCTGATGCCACCGTCTTCATCTTTATCCCAATTGACAAGCAGTCAAACACTTTCTATCCCTGTCCCCTGTTTGTGTTTAATGAGGACCTCGCTCCTGGAGATGCTGATATCAGGCATTTTAAATTTAGAACTGATGGTTAAAAATGTTTGATTTCTTATACTTCATTAGCTCAGTGATGGCCAAGTGTTAACTTAGGCTACAGCCCCCCCTAATGGCGAGCAGCTTGAGACTTTAAAGGTCCCATATTATACCCTATTAACCCAAGTTAAACTAGGTCCTGGTGCCCTAATGAACATGTCTGTGTCATGCTTTAGTCAAAATATCATAAGGATGAAGCACAATAGCAGTTCAATAACTCTGCCAAAACAGCCTTTTTCAGAACACTCGGTTTTGTGCCTGATCATTTACATGTGAATGAGACCCAGGTAAACACACATCCACTGCTTCCAGGGGAGTGTTTATCTAACTTACTATCCACAGCCATACTGTCGCCACTTATCACCTATTGTCATGCATCGTCGTCACAACCCCCGCTCCATATACCCCATAGTAATGTCCGTTTACCCGTTGTTACTGCGTTTCACTGTAATGCATAGTGAGTGACCACGATTTTGGCTTCTCGCGATCATAAAAACATTAAAATCGAAGAAAAACGATTAACGCGCCGCGCGGCGTGTATGTAAATTCCCATGCTAGAAAAATACCCTGAACGCACCAGTGTTAATGCGGCTGAAAGTGACGTGTGTGGATCAACAACACGAGGAGAGAACGTGGAAACACGACAGAAAGGCAGCCTTTGGTTGAGAAGAAATGTAGGACAACATCTACATCTTTCTGCAGTGCTTTCAAACGCGTGCTCCTCATATCACCGATCCACACACGCTAACCGCAGGCACGTAACTGGTGCGTTCAAGGTGTCCCTCCAGCATAGGAATTTACACACACGATCAACAACAAAGGGCTTGTGAAGCTTGTGAACATTTTTTTCATAAATAAAATATATCCACTGGACACACAAGTCCTCTGAGGCTAGAAGTTTGTGTAAAACACTGTGCTCTTCTGTGCAGCCACTCTTCCTCCCTCGCCTGCACTCTCGTATTTCACAGGGACAAGGGGGAGCTACGGTGGAGCTGTGAAGTACTCTGTGAAGTACTCTGTGAAGTACTCTGTGAAGTACTCTGTGAAGTACTCTGTGAAGTACTCTGTGAAGTACTCTGTGAAGTACTCTGTGAAGTACTCTGTGAAGTACTCTGTGAAGTACTCTGTGAAGTACTCTGTGAAGTACTCTGGCTGGGGTGATAACATTCACGGTGAAATGTGCGCACTGTCTTCACTTGGTCAGGAGGTGTAAACATCGCGTGTTTTATCGCCTATACTTACACAAAGTGGAACCACTAAAACATGACTGAGTCTTCTTTTTTCACATTTTGGGGACTGATATGGCCCACTGAGTCCCAAATATAAGTAGTGATTAAAAAGTTGATTTTGCACAATAGGGGACCTTTAAAGGGCTTAAATTCTGCACACATGCATTGCCAGTCTGTTCAAGCTTGGTGCTTTTCTTCGGGCTGCGTTTAAAAACATTTTGTCAAAAACCTCTCCTCCTCCTACTCCTTACTTACATGTTCTCAGTCTTCTGTGCATCCCACTCTCTCCTCCACTGGCCTGTGGCGTTACGATGGCGTGCTAGTCTCTCCTCGTCAATTTGCTCACGCTCTTTCTTCCAGCGCAGGTACTCTGCTCTCTCCCTGCCGGTCATAGACATGGTCATGTCTACAGAGCCTTTGGGACCAGGTCTTCGACTCTGTACAGACAGGAGAGAGAAATCAGTATTGTTAAGACTAAAAACTAGGGATGCACCGATCCACCTTTTTTCACTTCCGATCCGATCCCGGTATCTGATTTTAGATAACTGCCGATACTCCAATAGTATTCCGATATGGATGCTCTGTTTGCTTTAATATTATTATCATTGTTTTTGTCATCATTTTGATTATAAGGCTTTAATATACTCCTTTATTCAGCCAAGTGTGATATGTACCACTTTTACAACGTTTACAGCGACTTAACAAACCCCTGGCGACACTCACACACGTCTCCGTGTTAATCATTGATTTCACCGGACATTTTGGCTGGGGATATTTTTTTTCGCCAGCTAAATTCACGTGACAACAGCCATAAACGGCATATATACCGGCTAACGTGAACCCTGGCTTGGAGGAGTGTGATTTTCATTGTTTTTATGCCGCTGTCAGTACTGTTCTCCTCAGCGAGCAGGCGTTTTAAACGGTGACGGCTGGGATTATGTCGGCTCGGCTGCAGGTTTGCGGAGCTGAACTACCTGGTTAACTCCTGGTCAATCATGCTCGCCTGCTAGCTGGCTGTAAACTGTGGAATGGATTTCCTGAACGGAGTCGTGCATCATTACTCCGCGTCTCATCGAGACACGCCTCAGTTCAGGAAACCCATTCCACTTTTTGCAGCCAGCTAACAGAGCATTCAGGGAATCACTTGAGGAGACATTTCAGCAGACACACACACACAGACGGATCGGAAATTTCCGATCCAACTGTACAGATTTCCGATCCGTCAATTACGTCTGTATCGGAACCCGATACCGATACTGGATCGGATCGGCCCCATCCCTACTAAAAACGTTGGGGTTTATCAGCCACACAGTCAAAGAACTGAACCCCCTGAAAAAAAAATTACAGTACTCACAGTTAGAGCTGAAACGATTAATCGATTACTAAATTAATCGTCAACTATTTTGATAATTGGTTTGAAGCTTTTTTCATGATTAAAACAAGATTTCTGATTGTTTTAGCTTCTTAAATGTGAATATTTTCTTTGTTTCTTTGCTAAACATAACAAAGAAATCATTAAAACTGAATTATTTTGGTTTGTGGACAAAACAAGACATTCGAGAACATCGTCATTTCCAGGTTTGACGAACATTGATCAACCTTTTTTAACATTTTATGAACTAAACGATTCATCGATTAATCGAGAAAATAATCGACCGATTAATCGATTACCAAAATAATCGTTAGTTGCAGCTCTACTCACAGTCCACTCTTTCTCTAGTTCCGCTCCTGTCTTTACGTTGTCAAAATCAAGCCCTCCCCAGTTTCGTATGTGTCTCCTGCTGCCCTCTTTCCTGTCTATGTCTGGGGCTGGGCCTGAACGTCTCGGGTCGTCCAGGAAGTTACGGATTGGCTTATCACCATCCACCTAAGAGAGGAAATTAAAAATGTAAAGCAATGTCACATTTAATCAGTTTCTCCCATGCTCTTCTATGGTATATGGTGTTATTTAGCTGATCAATAAAGTAAGACAACTGATTAACTGATCAATAAACAGGAGAGTCTGAGAAAAACAAGGGGAGAGATCTCTGTAGTATGTCTTTGGATGAAAGAATAAAAGCACCTCAACTGCAAATATCCTGACAGATTAAAACAAACAAACAGTGACTCATACCCGCTGTCCTCTCTCATACTCTGCTATTTTCTCCATTTCTTCGTTCATCTTCTCGATGTTCTGCCGTCTCTTCTCTTCCCATTCCTGTTCAATAAGAAACAGTAACAGTCACACTGTTTGCAGTTCATTATTTTAACACACACACACAGAGAGAACATGAACACTGGCGTTCAGATCATAAAACAACACTAGAGAGTTCAAGGCAGGACAGATTTTCTTAACACTGTCAACCAGCAGACAAACAGCAGAAATACAGCCATCAGTTAGGAATGCGTTTTCATTGTTTGAGCCTAGATCTGTTTACTGCTCTCTATAGTTAACTGATAAAACTGTAATTGTTAAATAAGGCACGAAATGCATCCGATGATATAAAGCATATTAACATTGTGAACCTGTTTATCAGTGTTGTGGTTCATTTGCACTAACATTACCTTTGATTTCCTGTCCGTGCCTCCTGGTGTCCCCGCCCCTGGCCCTCCGCTTCCGCCTCCGCCTCCTCCCTCACCTCCTCTTCCTCCGCCTCCTCCCTCACCTCCTCTTCCTCCCCCCCCTCCCTCACCTCCTCTTCCTCCCCACTCTCCTCCTCTCCCTGCCCCCTCGTCTCCTCTTCCACCCCCCTCTCCTCCTCTTCCTCTCCATCCTCCTCTGCGCCTCTGTCCTCCAGACTCGCCAGCTTCTCTTTCTCTGTGTGGCCTCGGTTCGTACTCTCTCCTCTCTTGTCGACCTCCTCCTCCTCCTCCTCCTCCTCCTCCTCCTCCTCCTCCTCCTCCTCCTCTCTGTCCTCCACGACCTACTCGTCCTGACCCCATCCTTCTGGGTGGACTATGACTGTCATTTTGCCCTTTTTGGCGATCGCTTTCCTCCGACATCTTCCGACCACGAGGAGTTGAAGGTTTCCAGTCATTCACAACTCTCTTCTCCTGTAAGAAATAAACAGAGTAATTACAGTAAGGACAGATTAACATATGATTACTTCAGTCAGGACGTGGTTAGGGGCTGTCAAAAAGACACCCCAACATATCCTAGTCAAAAAATGTAGTGAGTAGTAGAGGCGAGTGAGCTCAGAAAAAAAACAGCAGCCATACAGCCAGGGACTTCGTGTCCCAAGTTTAACCTCCAAACAAAAAAATTCAAACACAAACTCAGTCACTTCAATCTGAAGAACTGGTATAAAAAAAAACTAATCAAGGCCATAGATTATGCAAGACTACAACATGATGAAGTCAGACACTGCGAGTGTTGTTGTAATTACTCCGACTTCCTCGTGGGGGAGCAAAATTTTACACGGCAGCTTTAAGCAAAGGGATCAGTGTTTTGTTGTCAAGCTTAGAAAAGGTTAAACAGACTAAAGAAACAACCGTGACCTGCTAACCCAGAGTCAATATCCATTCCAACAGAGACACAGGTGGAGCATATACCCACTCTGTTGTCCCTCTGGTCTCTCTTTGCCTCATAATGTTCCTAGGTTGAATACCAGCAGTCTGCAATCATCATCGCCATTATGCATATATTAAACCAAATATAAACATTAATCTATCGTTTCCTGAAAGAGGATTCAGTCCCACAGCCTCTCAATCCATGTGGAGATATCATTAGTCAACACAATGGACTCTGCACAGTCTGCAGACAGCAAAATAGGCCAGTCAACTCACAACCTGAGTCGCTGTCTGTCACATACACATGAATGAGAGCACAGGAAAATCAATTAATGATATAGGTCAATTTTCGTATAGAATAACAACTACAACTGAACAGGAGGTTAATTTGTCAGGACATTGGACATATCTAAGTACACTTTGAACCAGAATCTGCTATAAAAAAAAAAAACCCTTACCCCTACTGGTTTAGATAGGTCGACTGTGACAGTTATGTTTTCCTTCTCCGTCTTCCTTCGGTCTGTCTCTGGTTCGTGGGGACGGGGTTTCCGCGGTGTCGTCACAGCAATGCCCTCCTGCTCCGCTTTCTTCTTGTCTTCCTCAATTTCCTTTTGAGATCGAGATTGAAATGGGTGGTATTTCTCACAACGCAAACTGCTAGCTAACCTGACATGACCACAAGAGCTGGCTTCCATTAAATTCAAGTGGGAACAAAAAAATATGGCTGCACATAAAAGTGGTGAAACTTCTTATTTGTGATAGTTGATGTACTTTCAGCTGAGATCTGTGTACCTGGTATCTCCTGACCAGAGCTTCATTCTTCTTCCTCAAAGCTTCGATTCGTTTATCCAACTCTGCATCCTTCTCCTCCTTGGTCTTGAGATCCACCGCTGAAGACTAGCAGAGAGAAGAGAAAGAGGAGAAAGATATCAGCCTTTCCTAACCGTCAAAAACTGGACCAGATAAATAAATCATCATTCTAATACATCAGCTTTAGAAAGAGTAAAATCACTTTTTATAGTTTTATCTCTTACTTACCATAGTTGACTATTGTCTTCATTCACAGGTGGCTGACTGATTGATCCTCCTGTAAAGGAGATGATAATGATGATGATGTCATTGTAAAGGATTAGTCTATTGATGTTAAATAAGATTAATCAATTGCGTTTTTTCGTTCCTCTTCCTCTTAAAAATAAATGATTGTGTTACTTAATCTGAATGGTCGAACGACAGATGTTTTCATTACATTTTAAAAGCTGTTAAAAGCAGCAAAAATCCAAAATAATAATAATAATAATAAAAAAATAATTTCTAAAAGTAAAAACAGCATTTCATAGTCCAAAATTAATTTTGCAAATTAAGACAGTTTGTTTAAGGATTAGTCAGTGTAAGAGATTAACAGAAACCGATATCAGGAACAAAAATATTCAACATTGGGTATATTACTTATTATATTATTTATGTCTTTAAACATACCTGAATATTAACTTTAAATATGCCAACTAGTTAAATGCTGAACACGACGATGTGCACCGTGTATCTCTGATCAAAATAATTACCAGTGTTACATAAATGGTAGTAAAAAAAAATAGTCATAGTCCTCTTTTTGTGATTTATTTTGGAAATAATGGATTGTCCTCCTTAAAAAGTGGGTCACTATAAGAGGGTTTGGGAAACTACAGGATTTGACAATAACAGCAAAGTGGAGAGTACTCTCAACAGGTGTGTGTTGTTGTCTTCTTCTTATTATTATAATAATAATAATAATAATAATAATAATAATGCTATAATGTCCATAATCAAAGTTAACAAACCTGCCTTTGATCTATGCATTAACTACCTAACCTGCCTTTGATCTGCCCCCTCAAGAAACCGAAATACAACTTACCAAACGTCTAAAACACAGAAAAGGATGTCCTTGTACGGTGGAAATACTGATACACAACACATTACAGCATACCCAATAAATAATATTATAAATATAAATAATGAACTACTAGCAGTCCCACCTCTGCCACAGATAGAGGGGGTATCTTCACTTTCACTAATCTCAGGTCATAGGTGATCAAAAGTGAGCTCAGTGTGTGTATGTTTGTGTCCAAGTCGAATGGATAGATGATCCGTCATGTGTTTTCAAAGCTTCTGTGAGCGTATTAGATCTGCACGACCCAGAATGTAAATATAAGTCCCTTAAAGCCGCAGCAGGCTCATCAAAACACAGTGATATCACATTATATAGAGAGGGAGTGCAGCTTGATACTGATCCAGGAGCGTGTGCTCTGCTGCTGGGACAGTCATGTAACGTAAGCACACTAAGCCATGTCTGCTCTCGTACAAAAGGCACCGAACCGCTCCGCCGTGGACACACGTCACAGCGGCCACAGCAGCGGGCGACGTGAAGCTGAACAGCGGAGTAAAAACATCGCTCGGGTCGAACCTGGCTGTTTCGTTTACCTTTGTTCGGAGGAGTCGTAGTGAAAGTAGAGAGCAGTGTTTGGACTCACGGCTCTTCGCTGCCAATTCCTGCACCTCAAAGTATCCCTGTTATCCCGCTTCCGGTTAGCTGCGGCTAACTTCCTGGCAAATAATGACCCCGCTCTCCGACGTCATACTTTATTAAAGAGACAGTGCTCTTCTTTCACGAGACACATTTTTAAGCAGTCGTTGTTGTTGTTGTTGTTCTTTTGTTACCTCGCTGACACAGACACGAATAACATCCGGTCAGTGTTTATAACAGATATGTCAATAACGACTCAGAAAAATGTAATCAGTTCACTTTTTAAACGTTCTAAAAACGTCAAATAAAGTGTGTAAGTTGTCCACAAGATGGCGCCAGCGGTCAGCAAACGAACCTGTTCGACTGACTCCCAGGTAATGAGGGTTATAAAACTTCACGTGCGAAGTTTGTCACGCTCACATAACGTACAGATGGGGATATTATTACTGTAATTGTTATCATGCAACATTTAGAGCATATGACATATTGTATGTTCTTATCTTATCTTAGTTATCATTGTGCATCCTGTAGTTATACAGTGGGCCAACTGTCCCTCTGTATAACTACTACTATTTATTTATTATTATTATATATATTATATATTATAAGTTATTTAACCTCAAAGGGCAATGCAAGAGCCCAGAGCAGTCATATGATCAGGGATCAATTACATCTTATCTCATCTTATCTTGTCTTACTTATTCCCATGTGCTGTATGAGGTACTTGTACATTACATGAGTATTTTCTCCAGCTGAACTGCTCCCTAACAGCTAATGCACCAGTAATAACCATCCATACGTCTTATATAAATGGTGAAATCAAAAAAAATAAATTGCACAGTGAAGTATTTTGCATGACAACAACTTTAACTTGTTTTGTTGTATATTATATAGTGTATAGTTTATATATAATAGTGCAACATTTATGCCTCTGCACAGCCACATGCAGACTAACATGAGGATGCTCTTGTGCTGTCTTTCTCTCTCTCACACACACACACACACACACACACACACACACACACACACACACACACACACACACACACACACACGCAGAGATAACTGGCTGTCCTGTGACCCAGTTTCAGTGGACATAGTCAAAACAAACAGTTGCCCTGTTGTTAGGCAGAACACTGAGTAATGACCACACAGGATAGTGCTAATCACTTGATAGGATCATGCAACTGGAGCTGGGCACCTGTGGCATCATATCACCTGTAGACATACAAATAGGGTTTACAGGTGAAGGTGGAGACAGGTGAAGCACAACACACTGTGACATCAGTCTCACAGGGAAAAAAAAAACCCCAGCTCAAAAGAACAATGGCGTCTAAATCGCTATATATACCAGTTGACAAAATGGTAAAAAAATATATATATATATATATATTTTATTGTATTATTTAAGTCAATTTAGTTCTAATATTGCCAATACAATATGTTGCATATATTACACCATAATAATATAGAATGAAATCATGTAATGTAATGTCATATGAGGACACACTACTGCATTGCATAATATCATGAACTCATGACATGAGAGTAATGGTTCCCAAGAGCATTACACACACATTATGTATATTTACAAATCAACGTAATTATTGATATGTTCAGTTTGCTATATACTTTCATTCTACATGAATTATGTAAACACACACCACACAGATGCATAGAAAACACGACACTCCTGATTAACAATTAACAATGATCCACATTGTTAGATAGGCAGCGTTCCAAGTACGCTGCATTAACCATAGTTTATTTATCCTGGAGCTCCAGTCTCTGGGTTGAAATGGCAGCCCAGTGCAGACCTGTGGATCCCCTTTCAGTTCCAGCCTGAATACAGAGGAGGAGGAGGTGGTGTGTGTGTGTGTGAGGGGGGGGGGGGGGGGGGAGCCGGACTCTCTACGATGAGCTCATTGTTGTGAAAGCCAAATAACAGCTTCCCCAGGGATTACATGACAACCCCAGAGACTCTGATCACGGAGAGAGGAAAATGACGCTGTTTTTTCTTGTTGATATAAACAACCAGCACTGTTGGGGTTTCACGCAGCAATGCAATGACTGGATGGAGTGTCTCTGAGCAGAGTTTACAGCTGGAATATTCACAGGGGAGAGTCAATAAATTCCCTCCATGTAATCTGGGAAAAAACCTGACACCCCTCTTTTCTTTGGAAGCCATTGCCATGTGACATTCCTTTTTTCTTGTCTTTTTTTTTTTTAAATGCTTTTTTGTAATTGTAATTGTAAACGTATGTGTCTGTATTAAATATTATCCTGGGCCTGCACCTGTGTAGCATATGCTTTTGAATTAAGCTCTTTTCATATGTTGACCTCTGACCTTTACTGCAACATGCAGCACATACTGTATATCCTATAGTCACTGTTAGCAGCCGGCAACTCAAAAGATTCATCTCAAACGTACTGTACTGTTACTATTTTTCAACAAATGTTACATATAACTGTTCATTCACACGCGTCTATTTAAACTATAGTGTTCTTCATATTGTAAAAATGTTCCACATCTCTTTATGTGCACTCGTGTTGGAGGTCAAATAAAGTCACATGTGAGGAGGAATGATGTGCTGCAGACGCACATTCCTCCACACTGTTATGACCTTAGACTTATTGAAAAGGGGGATTTTGTAAACACTCCCTCTCTTCTTCTTTCTCCATCTCGTCACACACACACACACACACACACACACACACACACACACACACACACACACACGCACACACACCAGGTCCATCTGTCCGATTCTGTTTTAGGTGAAAAGGATGAGGTAACAGTGTGAGGTAACCGGTGTGACCTCTTCAGATTTCATCGGTGATTGTCCATCTGCAAAAAAGATGCTAACCCTGAAGTAGCACTATAGGTTAAACAATCTCCAGCTGAAGGAGTGATATAATCCACCTTACATTTTGCTGCTCATCTTTTTCTTTGTGGCTGACACCCACTTGTCATTCCAGCCCATCAGCAGTAGAGGGCGCTAATATTAACTTCTCTATGTATGTAAATACAACTTTTATTGAAGCTGAATTAAAGGACTCCAGCACCCAAACCCTCAGCCCGAGCTCACAGTTGGCTTATTATCAGATGTAGAGTGTAATGTTAGCAGTGTGCCGATGTGAGGATAGGGATCCTTTGTGCTGGGGTGCGAGCAGTCAGAGATTAAATTAAAATCCTGTCATCATCGTTAACATTTCGGACACAAATGTACAGAAACAGGGAATTCAGCCCCATACATCAAACCCTCAGCTTGTTGCTGTTACAGTCGATGAATATTTCTTGTTGTTTGGTTTCCTTTCACAAACCAGGAAGGAGATCAAATGTTAACAGAATGTTTATGTTCACACTATAAACCCAATCAACCTGGAAAAGTTATTTTTAAAAGACGCATCCACATCATGGTCATTATTAAACCTCAACCTTTCGCACAGAAGGTTGAAAAGAGGATGTGAAATGAGTTTATTGTAAGTGAAGAGGTGTATCAGAGGTTAAAAAAAAGAAGAGGGTGCTGTCACATGATCATGCCTGTGAGGGCGGACTCAAGTCAACAGACACAACACTGTCAGTGCGTGAAAACGTTTCATTCCCCCCCAAAAAATGTCAACTTCTAAGGAAGTAAGAAAAACAAAGCAGTCCAGTTTAAGCCCAACGACCACACATCTTTCAGTTTCTGTCATTATTTTACTAGGAGATAAAGTAAACGTCATTTTTACGCCTGGTGTGTTCTTAATATAGCAAACAGTCAAATACATACAAATCACTGTCATTTGCTTTATTTTTACAGCTCGTATCTAACAAGGGTAATTGTTTAAAAATTGATTTTGTATCTGGATCACAACAAAAATCAAATAATTTCTGCCCAGGGCCATAACCTATCCCAGAAAATGTTATCCAAAACACTACACTATTTCTAACAATTATACTGTATGTGACAGTCCCACATTAACCTGAATTTGACAGCTGGCCACTGGTTAGTGTCCTGGTTAGTGTACTGGTTAGTGTACTGGTTAGTGCTGCTTTACCGTTCTACAGAGGGGTCGATTAAGAGGTTGTGAAGAGGAGAGAGAGCAAGAGGAGTGACCTGGTTCTGCTGCAGAAGTGAGACACAAGTGGGCTGATCTCATTTACATGCTTATCACTGCTGCACAGGTATATTACCTGTCAGAAAGAGCACTGCACGTGTGTGTGTGTGTGTGTGTGTGTGTGTGTGTGTGTGTGTGTGTGTGTGTGTGTGTGTGTGTGTGTGTGTGTGTGTGTGTGTGTGTGTGTGTGTGGTTATGGTGGGGGGGGGGGGGGGGGGGTTAAGAGCTGTATGTGTATACCTTATCTAGTGGCGTCATGTCGTCTCTCTATTGCATGGCTGCACTCGGGTTACAGTGTGTGCAATCCTCCAACACACACACACACACACACACACACAGGTTTGTGCAGCTATTCTTCTAAGGACCCAGCACTGACTCCCATTCGTTTGGACCGCCTACACAAAGCACCATCCCTTAACCAGTTAGTTAATACCTAACGATAACTTTAACTTAACCACAATTCAAATCTTAGCCCTTAACTCAACCAGTTCCTCAGATATGAAGTTCTGAATCATTAGGACCAGGTTTCGGTCTACTGGTCCCGACAAGGCCAGTGTTTTACGCCTGTAAAGAGCCTACACACACACACATATTGCAGGACTGAAAACAATGAGGATAATGCAGCGTGGAACCAAATCTCAGGTCGACAGGTGACTTCATCACAGATGGCATCAGCTATGAACTGGCAGCAGGAAGCGTTTTCTTCGGTGCTCGGTGAGTTTAATACCTGAGAGTCTCTTGTGTCTCTGAGCACTTCAGGCTGCACATGTTCTTCTGTTGCAGGAATCAACACCTGAATCAAAGTCAGGACGGCTTCTGTGTCAGGAAAAAAAGTGCTGATTAAGGGTTTTGAATTGGTGCGAATCACCGTTAATTTTAAATAATACAAAGCTTCAGTCGCCAACGTCGGCCTTTTCCTTCTCTGTGACACTGTTGACTCCCATTATTATTCATTGTCTGCTCTCGACAAACTAACGCTGACCACATAACGCAAAGTCTGTTCGTTTGTCTGTTCGTCTCAAACCTGGCAAAGAGGGTGTTCGCCTGGGCATGTACCGCAGAGAAGACCGGCCCCCCACCACCACCACCACCTCTTCACCACCAACATCCACTGCCTCCGTCTGCCAAAACAAGGGGGTGTGTGCACAAATCTGCTGCTAGAGGAGGAGGAGGAGCATGGGTGGGGGGTCTTCATGCAAGCTGCCATTTCCAGCCTCCGACCCCGCAGCTTGGCTGCACCGCCCCTGTCTCATGCCCTGCAGCTAAAGAGTGTGCCCAGAAGACAAAGATCTGAGGGTCAGGGGTCGCGAGCGGGGGGAGTCTGAAGTCATTCTGCATGCTAATGTTATGCAGGGTTTTCAGGGTGTGAAAGCACAAACAGTTACGCTGCAGATGGGATTTAGAGCTTTACTGCGGGTTTCTCTGCAGTAAAATCTGCAGTAATCCTGACGTGAATATTTGTTTCAGTAAAACTTGCAAACTATTCATTATGAGGACAAGTGGCCGTAGTAATTATGTCACAGTAGTCTGTCACAGTCCAGATGTGTTAAATGGCTTCCTGAACACTGGGATTAAATGATTGGTCATTAACAGATTAAACTGTTGACAAAAACATTCACTAATCCAGGATTACATTTTCCAATGCATAGGAATTTGGTACCAAAATGTCATCAAAATGGAATCCATTGACTAATCAAAGGAGAGTTGCATCACCGCAGAAAACCTAATATACACAGATCTGCCTACAGGGCGTTTGTATGTAAATGATCTACATCATTTAATTAATCCATTTAGGGCCAATTATATTCAAACAAACAAACTCAAGGTCAGGTAGAGCTTCATCTTACCTGAAAATGAGAAAATAACGGTCTTGCAGCAGGTGTCCCTATAGCAGCAGTCTCCTCATTAAAACAGATTTAGATTCTTCTTATTCTCATAAATAATGCAAGATAATCTGCAGGATAACACAACCACGTAGCACCAGAACATCTGTGCAGCTGCAACAATAGACCAAATTAAAAATGATTGTGTATTACTGTTGTTGTGTTTTATATGTATATGGCTATGGTTTCCTTTAAATATTGTGCATATTGTGCCGTCATCGTGTCTTTAGAGTCACAATGCACTCTGCAAATCACTTATTTAGTCATCATTCATTACTAATTTAAAACTCTCACAACTTCACACTGACTATAGACTTTGAGGCTTCACTGCAATGTGTGTTTTTTTTTAACGTTCCTTCATTAAAATGCAAAATTAAATCACAACTGTTAGCTGCGATAACACACAGTAATGGTGTCGACACTCTCGCTACTTGTTACATTTACAATGAATGTTTTGTAAACACATGACTCGACTGACTCATTGTGTTCATTCACAGCTGTGCGGGTGTGTGTGTGTGTGTTCTTGTACTTGCGGCATACTGAGGACCAGTGAGGGTTTTTAACCAAAAAAGTGAGGTCATTTTTACGGAGTGAGGACATTTTGGCCGGTCCTCACTTTGTTTTCATTTAAATAATTTCCTTAGGTTGCTTTAACATGCTATACTCAATTTGTCAAAAAAAATTTTTTTCAAATTTTGGACGACATAGTATAGTATGAAGTTTTTGTCAAATTTTGGACCAACAATTTTTGGTCAAATTTTTTTTTTCAAACTTTGGACGACAGTATAGTATGACGTTTTTGTCAAATTTTGGACCAAAAATTTTTGGTCAAATTTTTTTTTTAATTTTGGACGACATAGTATAGTTTAAAGTTTTTGTCAAATTTTGGACCAAAAATTTTGGGTCCAATTTTTTTTTTAATTTTGGACGACATAGTATAGTTTAAAGTTTTTGTCAAATTTTGGACCAACAATTTTTGGTCCAATTTTTTTTTCAAATTTTGGACGACTTAATATAGTATGAAGTTTTTGTCAAATTTTGGACCAACAATTTTTGGTCCAATTTTTTTTCAAATTTTGGACGACTTAGTATAGTATGAAGTTTTTGTCAAATTTTGGACCAACAATTTTTGGTCAAATTTTTTTTTCAAATTTTGGACGACTTAGTATAGTATGAAGTTTTTGTCAAATTTTGTACCAAAAATTTTTGGTCAATTTTTTTTTTAAATTTTGGTCGACAGTATAGTTTAACGTTTTTGTCAAATTTTGGATCAACAATTTTTGGTCAAATTTTTTTTTAAAATTTTGGACGACAGTATAGTATTACGTTTTTGTCTAATTTTGGACCAAAAATTTTTGGTCAAATTTTTTTTTAAATTTTGGACGACAGTATGAAGTTTTTGTCAAATTTTGGACCAACAATTTTTGGTCAAATTTTTTTTTCAAATTTTGGACGACAGTATAGTATTACGTTTTTGTCTAATTTTGGACCAAAAAATTTTTTGGTCAAATTTTTTTTACAATTTTGGACGACAGTATGAAGTTTTTGTCAAATTTTGGACCAACAATTTTTGGTCAAATTTTTTT
The DNA here is from genome assembly GCF_963457635.1 of Microchirus variegatus. Lineage (NCBI taxonomy): Eukaryota > Metazoa > Chordata > Actinopteri > Pleuronectiformes > Soleidae > Microchirus > Microchirus variegatus. Next base: position 36,458,505 of record NC_139804.1, read on the forward strand.
TTCAAATTTTGGACGACTTAGTATAGTATGAAGTTTTTGTCAAATTTTGTACCAAAAATTTTTGGTCAATTTTTTTTTTAAATTTTGGTCGACAGTATAGTTTAACGTTTTTGTCAAATTTTGGATCAACAATTTTTGGTCAAATTTTTTTTTTAAATTTTGGACGACAGTATAGTATTACGTTTTTGTCTAATTTTGGACCAAAAATTTTTGGTCAAATTTTTTTTTTAATTTTGGACGACAGTATGAAGATTTGTCAAATTTTGGACCAACAATTTTTGGTCAAATTTTTTTTTCAAATTTTGGACGACAGTATAGTATTACGTTTTTGTCTAATTTTGGACCAAAAAATTTTTTGGTCAAATTTTTTTTACAATTTTGGACGACAGTATGAAGTTTTTGTCAAATTTTGGACCAACAATTTTTGGTAAAATTATGTTTTCAAATTTTGGTCGACATAGTAAAGCATGACGTTTTTGTCAAATTTTGGACCAAAAATTACAAAAAAAACAAAAAAAACATTGAAAAAAGGGTGTTCCAGCCCTTTTTGCTCTGGTGCTCCACCTGCAGACATTTTATGGTACTGTAACCAATAGTTCTTTGTAGATGTCATTCATGAAGTAGATATTTGTAATTGTGTTGATTTATAAAGTGGAAATGCTGGTCCTCCTCACTTTGTCAGCAACCCAGTCCTCAGTATGCAGCAAGTACAAGAATGTGTGTGTGTGTGTGTGTGTGTGTGTGTGTCATACTGAAAGGGAAATTGATAGGAAGAAGTGGTGCAGGAAATGAGACAGTTAAATATGTAGACATCGATTGAGCAAGAAAATAAGTTAATGCTTGATATTTGTGAGTACAAAAATAAAAATAAACCACAGAACTTTGTAGATCTATTTGAGTCCTTGTGTTAAAAAAACAAAAAAGTGACCCACTTTGAAATAAATAAAACAGTGTTCAGATTGTATGAGAAAAAGGTGCATGTGTGTATGCAAAGATTGACAGGAAAGGACAAATATGCACTTCCTTCTTGGACACATGACTTCATTGAAGTGTTGGGGAAATAGTTTGTCAGATTTTTTTTTTTTTAAATATCTCTAAATAAGAAGTGTCCAAAATGAAATAAAACAAAAAACAAAGCTACAGGGAGCCACATGCCTAAGAGGAGGAGGGTGAAAGGAGTCAAGGTGGAGAAAGGGAAACATCATCCTGTCAGGGAGCATGTCAGCACATGTTGTTGTGCAGTAAGAGGAAGTCATGCTCACCAAACAACACCGTGATTCTGCCTTCAAAATAAAAGCTTTTCCCGGAAGTCGCAGCGTACAGGAGGTGTATGGAGTCGAACGCGTCCTTTCCCTTAAGTGGTTTTTATTTCGCAAAGGATCCAACCGGATGTTGAATCGACTTCCTCCAACTTGACGTTAACGTCACGTAAAAGCAGAGAGCCCGCGCTCGGACCTGAAAAACCCAAACAAACACACACACAGAGAGAGAGAGAGAGAGAGAGAGAGACAGAGAGATCAACACAGTCATCGAGCAGACTTCTTCATCTTTGTAATCGAGACAATCCTGAAATGGAGTGACGTGTTTACCGCACACGATCCACGGAGTGGACTTCCAACGTCTTTTGCGATCGTTCACCTGTCGCCTCACCCGCTTGTTCGACTGATGTCCAGCTGTTACCGGCGGTGTCTGACCTGCACACACCATCATCATCATCACCATCATCATCATCATCATCATCATCATCACCACGGATCAACACATTCATCAAGTAAGTGTGAGAATGAAACGATGGAAAAACAAATCAAAACAAAATGCGGAAAACTGCGGAATCTGGCAACAGCTGTCACAAGAACTGCTATTTTCCCCTCCTCATTTAACGTTAACTGACTGGATTAAGCGGATTTACAAATAAAAATAATCCACTTTTCTTTATGAATGGTCATTAAGCTGCGCCGTTTTCCGCTGACAGGTGCTGACATGTCAGCGAAAAACAGCGCAGTCATCCGCGGAAACTGCACATAAATACGTATAATATATATGTAAGAAAATATAAATAAATGTTGTCTACATGTCAGACCGTGTGTGTCTGTTATAAACGTCGTCTTCGGTTTGATTTTAAGTGTTTCTGTTTGATTATTAGTCAGCGTTTTTTATCCACTGTCTCGTGTCGCGTGGATTTTATGTAAATCTTTGATTTCGCGTGCGAAATTAACAGTAAACACAGTTAAATCGTGGGTTTAATTCCACGACGAATGTGATGGTTTCGTTTGCGCTTCACTTTTACGTTTTACTGCCGTACACGAGGCTCGCGTGACTCGCCGAGACGCACGCGACCTCGCGTTCAGTGTGTGTGTGAGTGTGTGTGTGTGCGCGCGCGCTAGTCTCTCGTGCTCGGGCGGCAAGGATTTGTTTACAAACACCAGTCTCGTGCTCCTGATACGTGCCCAGCGCTGCCCCCTACCGGCCGACAAGTGAATGTGGGTTGGTGGGTCAAAGTGAACAGAAAACACAATGGTGTTAAAACGAGACAGGCAGTGTTATATAATAATTATAATAATAAAATACTTCTCACGTGCACGTTTTGCTCAATATTCTGGTAACTTTAATTCTTTTTTTCTTATTTTATTTGAAGTTTTTAGTCTATGAAAAAAGATCAAGTTAATCTGAAAGTAATGGCTTCACATTTCTTTTTTTATTGCGAGGAGCAATGATGAAAATGACTCGTAGAACTATTATTTCCGGCGTCACTGTCTAATAAACAGTTATGCCCTTGTATTAAGGTGACTACTGATATGGCTCGTGCAGAGACCATCGAGAGCGCCGGCGAAACAGGAGGAGGAGGAGGAGGAGGAAATGGCCCACTTCCACGCCACATCTGCCACGTGGAGCTCCCACGTTCCCTCCACACCTGGCCCGGCCTACTCACCACCACCACCACCACCACCTCCTCCACTGGTTCTGGGGCAATACATCTCCACCACCAGCACCATCCTCTACATCCTTTGCAGCCTCTCCATCTGTTGTACGCTGCGCTTCCTGATGAACCGCAGACTCGCCGGCGGTTTCCTGCGCCGTTGCCGTCACCGGCGTCTCCTCCGGTGCTGCTGTGCGACCAGAGCGAGGACGGGGACGGAAGAGCGGTGCGATCCGGTGCCTTCTCGGGAGAACAATCAGGTAAGATAACGGACTTCACTCATAACCAGCGAGATACATGCACTGGTTCTCATTTTGTTTTTTTATCGACTGGGGAAGTAGACGACGCAATACCGTTATTTCTGAGATCTGTATTAGAGCACATTTTCCTGCAGAAGAAGTGTTGATTTATGGCCACTGCTGCAGGAACAAGCTGCACACACACTTTCAATCGTAGGTCAACAGCTGATGCAGTTTCTGATGTGAATGAATGAATGAATGAATGTTAAATGTGACTCACACCAGCGTGTGTCAGTCACTTTTGTGTGCTGTAGCTGAAACTGTCACCATGGCAGGAGGAGACATATCGTGCAGTGTTGATGGAGGCATAGCAGAGAGTGGGGGGGGGGGGTGGGGGGGTACAGCATGATTGGATGTTTTACAGCTGTCATGGGGATTTTTACACATGTGACTCCCTTATTATACGTCGCATGCCACTGTGTCAGTGAGTCATGCAGCTGCAGGACTCACAGACAGTGAAACTGATCGGTCTTGTTTTGTTCGGCAGACAGTGAATGTTTGTCTGTGCCGACTTCATGAGGTGTCGGGAGGGGGAAGTTGACAATTAATGGATATGGCCAAGACGTTTATTTTTGCACAGCGTGAGATTCCCCTTCTGCCCGCAGAGGGTGAATCGAGTTTCAGTCTGTGTCAACTGTGTCAACTGTGTTAAGAGTTCAGATAAACAAGTGACCTTTGAATCGAGAGAATCATTTCTGTGGGATAGATTTAAGCAAAGTTGAAACATGCCTATTTTTCCTAGAAGTCTTAGAACGTAAAATTCCAGTGGCAGCAGTTACAGGAAAGGCAGGTTTACATTTGGCACCGAGCCACTGTTTTTCTGACACATTTGTAAACAGATAAGTTACCCCACTCCTCCTCCTCTCCACCTCCTCCTCCTCCTCCTCCTCCTCCTCTCAGCTGTAGGTCAGCTGTGCATCTCAGGCATGTTCAGACTTGTTCTCTGTCATCTGGCTGCACAAGGAAACAGTGAGCAGCATTTCCTCCGACTGTGAGCAGCTCAACGAGGCGGCACAGAGTCATGTCCAGCCAAACTTTGTTTATATTACCCAGTGTTTGATGAACATTTCCCTCACAGAGGGGGTTTTAGTGATCTTTAATCAGGATTAAAGCAAGGAAAGGTGCCTTAATAGTGCTCTCTCCACCAGCAAGTAAGACAGACATGCAATAGATGTGTGTGTGCACACAGAGTTGAACAAGTACAGACAACTAGGATGAAGAAATACTGAGTACTGGCAATAAAGGTTATTGGAAAACATTATCTGCGAGGATGATCAGTAATTGCCAGGTGACGCCAACAGGTAGGACCTGAATCATATTATCTCTGCCATGAAGACGTGACCTAATGACTCAATCATTTATCAGGTTGTTTTTCCCAGTTTTTCCAGACTTATCAATGACTGAGGGAGTCAGCTTGTTATCCAACAAGTTCATTATTCTTTTCCTGTTAATTAAATCAGTTATTCATCATAAAAATCAGCGTTAAGTGACAGTCGATTGGCTTTTTGATTGATCAGTTTCTTAGCGGTGTTGTTGATATGTGAGGACCACAATCCCTCGTCTGGTCTCTGCTGAATCCCATGTTTTAAGTGGTCGGGGGGGGGGGGGGTTTCTCTCTGTCCACATGTCTGTCTGTCAACACAGACAGGTTCCTCCCCTGCCCCGCCCCCCCCCCCCCCCCCGTCCTCCAGTCCACCCAATCACAGCCTGGCCCCTGCCCCCTCGGCCAATCACTCGGAGACATATCCAGGAGCGCTGCCTTTAGAGTTACCTTGGCAACAGGCCAGGGCTTTCCCATTTGTTTTTTTTTTCTCTCTACCGCTCTCTCTTTCTGTCTCTCTGCCTCTTGGTCTTGACACCTGTATACTTAAATGATCAGTTGTAATCCCAGCAAAGCATGTACCGTAGTTGCCAGGATTGCCTGTTTCTGTGGCAACTAGGGTTGTTGTTGTTGTTGTTGTTGTTGCCATAGGGGATCATCTTCATGCTGAAGTTGGGGGTCTTTATAAAGGAAATTCTGCAAAGAAACGCAATCAAAGTGGGGACTGAGGGGGTTGTTCGTAGAAAGATTAGAACGGGGGATTCCTCATTTAAAATCAAGAACACATTAAACCTAACCCAAGCTGAATTTTAATTCATCACCCCCTGTGTGAATGGAATGGAATGAAATTTAATATTTATACTATAGGTTTCTTGTGAGAACAGAACTGGTTGGGGAGAAAAAAAATTTAATCATACTTTATCATATAATATATGATGTTAAAGTACATTAGAGTGGATAATGATCTGTAGTTTAGCCCTGTTTGCCACATGAAATTAGCCAAACAGAAGATAAACAGTAGAAGACTAGATCGAATACGCTCACACACTTGCACGTACAAAATCTGTAAAAATAGAACAAACTTCAACACATGCGCGCACGCACTCGTGCACGCACCCACCCACACACACACACACACACACACACACAGTGCACATTTCCATACCAGACCTAATAAGCAGATTAAGAGATTTGGAGATTACTTCCAAATAAGAGGAACATAAGTAATCGTCACCCCATCAAAAATGTGTGTTTTTAACATCAAAGATGATGAAGTACATTAAATAGGAGGTGTTTTGAGGTGTTTTTTATTAAAAAATATATGTTTTTCTGGACCATCAGAGCATAAACATTTAATCCAAATAGTTATTCAATATTATGTCACATTAAATCCCTGAAAACCCATGCTACTGAGGATTCACATTTATATATACAAGTCTTTATATGAATGTTTCTTCATGCAGAGTCAGTATATGAGGAAGAAAATGATCGAAATTTATTTTTCCTTTTTTCTTTTTCGCTGCAGACGTAGAGCAGCAGCACCAGGAGGCCTCCAGCCAGCCTCTGCCTGACCTGCTGCCCCAGAATGAGCACTCATCTTGGGCCCCCTCCGCACACCACAGAGCTCCCAGGAGAGAGACGGTGCAGGAGCTGGACGTCAGGAGAGTCGCCGTCCAGCTGAGGACCATCGGAGATCAATTCAACGCCACAGTCCTCCACAGACCGGTAAGAGGACGAGCGGCGAGATTAAGAGCGCCACTTAGAGGACGTGCAGTTATTAAGCTCATTAGTCTGAAGTGTGGCTTTTTTACTCAGACGTTAAAAAAACCGCAGAGAACCTTTCTTATCATTTGACTGATCAGCTGTAGAGGTGTGTGTACATGCTCTACTGTATTCTGAACATAGCTCGATCACATGCCGTGTCATGTGACACACACACACAAACACGAACACACACACCACCTTATCTGACCCGTGTGTACTTGCACGGATGAGCATGTGTTTGTTGTCATGCACGGTTGTAATCACGCGTGTGACACAGTTGCGAGTGCAGATCGATACGTTCGTGTGTGAGAGAGTGAATCAATGCCGTGTGTTATTCCCTTCTTCCCTTCTTTCCTCCCTTCATTCATTCCTTCCTCCCAGTTTTTATTTTCATAACATTTTTCCTCTTTCCTCGTCAAATTATAGCCCCTTCTGTCCACTGACAGGTGTTTTCTTTTGACTGTAATGCACTCGCCTCCTTTCTTCCCTCTGAGCTCCTGATCGCGTGAGGAGTTGGCAGCACCGCTACCCCCTCACCGCCTCGTACACACACACACACACACACACACACACACACACACACACACACACACACACACACACACACACACACACACACACACACACACACACACACACACACACCTCCCCACTAAGCTTGCTGCCTTAGGCACATAAACAAAGATGACATCACCTGCTCTTGCACACTTTATGAGGGTGTAACAGCCCTTTTGTAGAGTGTAGCAGGTTACTTTTGTTGCTGCTTTCACTGTCTTCTGTCCTGTGTATGTGTGTGTGGGGGGGTGCGTGCGTGCATGTACGTGCATGAGAAAATTAGACAGATTCTCAAGGGGAAATTTAGTACATGTGTTATTTACAACCCAGTTCAGCAAAAAGCACAGCCAGACACTTATTCTGCACAAGCAGTTTGGAACAAAAGAAATGAGGGAGGAAAGGAAGGAGGGAGGGAGGGAGGAAATGAGAGAAGGAGGGATGGAGATTGTACAAAAAGGAAATAGGGAACAATAAGGACGCGAAGGTCAGTTTAACATCAAAAAAGTGCTGTCCCGATTCTCAGAAAAATTAAGTTAAGGGGCCAGTTTAAGGGTTGTATCGCCCTCAATATTGAGATTTTTCCGAGACCACCCTTGGGAGCAAGGGCTACCCAGAATGCACTGCGTGTTTTGACATAACAAAGATGGTGCTGAAAGCAGCGAAACGAGTACGCTACAAATTAATGAATTTTGAAAAGTGATGAAAACCATTGAATTATCTTAGTTTAGGCCCATATTATGGATTACTGACGTCATTGTTGCGTAACATTTATTTTTATTTTACGATCTTTTGTCAATAGTCGGCCGGTGCGGACACGCGATCGTTTGCTATGGTTTACTTTTCAATAAGTCGTGGTGTGTGGTAACTGTCAGCTGAATATTTGTATGAGTATCATCTTATAACTAAGTGACAACCTAATAACTTGACTGACAAACGGATCGTAATAAATAATCCTGACGTAAACGTGTTCTTCTTCTTCTTCTTTTTTGGAGTTGACAGACTGGACGCAGCTTACCCGTTATTCTGCCCCCTACAGTCTGAAGACGTATCTGCATTTAAGTGGTGTCCCATTTCTAAGTGACAAAATAACCCTCAACACTTGGTTTTTGAGGGCCAGTTAAGATTAAGGGTTGAGTTTTGAGGGTTAAGATAGGAATTGGAATTGGCCCTACTTCTCTTCACTTCTCATCCCCAATGACATCATTAGTTTTTATCCAGCTATGTTGCCGATCAGGTTCTCTGTTTTTATGTTTGAAGTTGAAGCTTCAGCTTGTGTTTTTCCCCCCTCTTCAAGTTTCTAGGTCAATTTGTCGACAAATCAACTAATAATAAACTAATATCACTGTCTTTCTCTCTCTCTCGCAGCACGTTGCCCCCTATTGGCAGGACTGGAGGGACGCCTGCCGAGGACTCCTCAACCTCATCACCCAGACGCTGAGCACTCTGTACAGGCTGACGTAGGCAGCCGTCTCACCTGCTGGACCTGCTTGAGGACTGACACGGCAAGAAATGTGACTTTTGTTGGGACAAATCACTTTGAGAGAATGAGCTAAAAGGCGCTGCTGCTGCTGCTGCTGCTGCTGCTGCTGCTGCTGCTGCTGCTGCAGCCTGTGAGCTGAAACAGGATGCTACCTGTGGATACTGGACCGTGAATGAATGACTGTCTGTCTGTCTGTCTGTCTGTCAGTCTGCTGGTACAGACTGCAGCTGACGGACCAATGACGGTCTCTTTTCTACCTTGTATATTTTGTAAAAAAAAAAAAAATCATTTGCTTTCACTGTCTCGTCAGCATCTCGGGGGTCAGCGCTTTATTTATCGGCTGTGTGAGTGAGTTGGTGAGTGTGCGTGTGTGTGCGAGTGTGTGTGTGTGTGTGTGTGTGTGTGTGCACGCGTAGCAGATCTGGGTCAATAGCAGTTATTATACTGCGAAACCATAGCAAAACATTTTTAGCCACTGTGGTAACCTCAGAGAACTGAATTTATAAATGACCTGGTTCTTTATTAGTCATTTACACTTAATATTAGTCATTTATATTTAACATTACTGTCAGCAACCGTTTGTCTGGAGGATGTGTCAAATTTGCCCAAACGGACAATTTTTTACTCAGTTCTTCCCTTCTGAATATATCATAACCTTCTGAATTCACCCGTGATTTGACCCTCATCTGGTGTGTACTCGTCTCTTTATTTACCTTCCCCCCCCCCCCCCCCCATGTTATAAGCTGTGAAGGTGGATGCTGTTGTTGGATTGCAGGGAAATGTTGGCCTGATATTCCACTGAGGAGATAAAGCGTCTCCCAATCTGAAACTGATTCATTTCATCACACGATGTACGTGCCTTTTCCGCTCAGCACTCTGTTGAAGCCTAATCTAACACCAGGACAATCAACTACACACAGACACACACACACATTTACACTGTACTCCCCCCACACACACACACACACCATTCATTCTGTCAGTGTTGGGAGCTGTCAGGGTTTCACTCAGTGTTTATAGTTGCTTGACTGATGTAAATCTTTAGGTGATTCATCTAAATAAAATGAACTCTTTTTTTTTTTTTTTTGAATGAACTTTAAAATAGTACTTATCTAAGGGAGAGTTTGCTGTGTTTGTTGGGAGAACTTTTTGTATTCCTTAATGGCCATTGGAGACAGTAGCGCGAGTCTGAATCTGAATCCAGTGGATTTGAAATAGTATTCCATGAGTTTAAGAAAAATATATGATTTGAATCTTTTGATTTGTTAAAAAGTATTTGATGATGTTTGTGAAAATGCCCCCCCTTCCGTTGTACGATTATTTTTCTTTGTTTTGGAGAAAATGTTAATTGCTCAAAAGAGCATAATTTATTTTGGAAAGTAGCATATGTGTAGCTTGGGGCGGGGGGGGGCGGGGGGGGGGGTTGTGTATCGTTAAAAAGAGTTTGGTTTTTCTTTTTTTTTTTATATTCATGTATTATTTATTTTTTTCTTACATTCCTGATTACCACTATGAATTAAGCTGTACTTTCGTTGTTAAACTGTTAAAACAGAGATGGGTGTGAAAGCGACACTTTTACACACTGAATGACGACAACAGACCACTTTCATTTCAAATGCTTTATAAAGTGTCTCCAAAAACAACAACAACAACAACAACAAAATTGGCTCAGTCCTTCAAAAAGGTACTAACAGCTGTGAAACTCTGCCTTTATACTCTGTGAAGCACAAAGATTAAAAAAAAAAAAAAAAAATCAGGTATCAGACTGTTGGCAATAAAACTCAAGCTCAAACAGACTGAAGTGAAAACTCATCCAGGTATTTCCTAATTTAAATTTAAATCCAAATCTGTGTAGGTCTGTGTCAATTCAGACAGTAGTATTACTGGTGCTGCATATGCTAATAACAACATATTTATGTACTGTAATGTACCTCGATTGCCCGTTTTTTTTTACCTGTCCAACTTTAAACGCCTCAAACATTCAACAGGGAATTAAAAATGTTTCCATATTCAAGAAACCACTCTGACTCGGCCGTAGCTACAGTATACGTTGTATAAAGTCACACGCGTGAGGCCACAGCTGGGTAGAGCCACGTTTAAATATTGTGTATTCATTCATTTGTAGACCAGTTTGCTCGCTGTGATTTTAGCATCACGCAGTACTGCTAACAGCTGTGATGAAAGAAGTCATTTGATATCACGCCCGTTACGTACTGGACCCATTAAAGCTGCAGGTGACGTTTGCTCCTGTGCTGGTTTGTTTTTCTTTGAGAGCGCAAACTTCCTCATTCACCTCCCTCTCTCTCTCTCTCTCTCTCTCTAGCGCTCCGTGACGGTCACATGCAGTGTGTATTTGCTGTTTTTCAACTTTTTTTTTCTATTGTTGACTTTCTACATGAATTTTGTACTTTTTTTTTCTTTTTTATACAATAATAAAGATAAGGAGAATAAAAGTTTGTTTGGCGTTTCTGTCAAATGCAATGTAATCATAAGGTATATACGGTATACTGTCTTAGGTTTGTTGTTTTAGCAATGCTATAACGACAATAGAGGATCATTATTTCTATTTCACTTTACTGGAACACATCCAGAAAATAAGTATGCAGTTTTATAAAAAAAAAAAAAAAAAAAACATCTCTACAGGTGTCAAGTATTTAGCGTGATCTACCCTTAAGGCCACATTATACTTCTCCGACTGCGTATGCGTTATCCGACTGCGTCACCACGGAGACGCCTCGAGCCTTCATACTTCTGCGTCGTGTTGACGGATGCGCGCTGCAATTTCCCGCCCGATCAGTAGGGGTCGCTGCGCAAGGTTGTTGTGCTTTTGGCTATAGTGAGTAATGGCGTCCGAGGGAGAAAGACTGTTGTTGTTGAAACAGTGGCCGTTTCTCACTTTTCTGTGTCACGGAACGCAGTTTTAAGATAATTTGAGGCAAGAAATTGGCCATTTAGAGTCTAAACATGTGCTGTGTGTGTTAAGATATGACGTATTTATAGTTTGGCAGCGGCGTTATCGGCGGGGATCAGCTCCGCGTCTGTGGACGCTCGGTGCTCACTGTGAGCCTGTCCTGAGGACCAATCGCAGCTCTTGCCGTCTCCGTCTAAAGTGCTCTGCGTAGGTTACGCAGAGTCCTCTGCGTCGACGTAGAGCCTGTCGAAGAGCCTCTGCGTCATCTCCGACTGCACGAAATATTTTTTAAGTGTCCGTCACTCCGTCAAGGGACAACGGAGACGGCAAGAGCTGCGATTGGTCCTCAGGACAGGCCGAGCTAAGCTGCTCTGTGCCGGCTCACCTGAAACCTTTGCACAGTACTGTATATGGTGACTTTATCTCTTTGTTGTGGATTTGTCTGAACATACTTACACCAGAGCATATTTTAACTATTCTGTAGTTGTGTTATGTATTCATGTTATTCATAACGAGGCCAAAACTGCAGGGACCAGGACGTTTGAATCACATTTTACAATAAGTCTCATGTTTTCTCTGCGAAATCTGAAATTTGCAAAGTACTTAAAATTTAAATAGCACAATGTAGTTAAATAAACAACATTTGCCTTTTAAATGAGTACAAAATGCTTGAGAATTTCCTCAGCTGAAAAATAATGATATGATCAAAAATCTACTGAATATTTGCACCACTTTTTCCAACTCTTTAATGTGATGATTTGATGCAAGTTAAAGGATAATAAACTCAATATACGACCACATTCAGAAACCTAGGCAACACAATAACTGATTAATGAATCAAAACAATGAAAAGCACATAAATCAGTGTTGAGAATATGAATTGCTGCCCCACTGATCTATACACGCTCAACAAAGAAAAGATTCCAGGCATCTTTTTTTTTTTTTTTTCTTCCAAAAAGGAATATGAAGGACCTCCCCGTGAACTCAAGCAGACGCAGACACTGAGGACTAGATATCCTCGTTTAAACTCTTCTGCAGGACGAGCCAATCGGAAAACTGAGAGCCACGTCTGCGACGCGATTGGCTGCAACAACGGGCATTGGGTGTTTGCTGCTAAGTGTGCTGAACAGAGAGAGAGTGACCACACAGCGTGGGCACTGGGCTGAGACTGAGACTGGTGGGTGGGGGTTTAACGAGCGAGAGAGAGAGAGAGAGACAGAGAGAGAGAGTGAGAGAGAGAACATGAAAGAAAGAGAGGATGTTAAAGGAAAAAAAGGAAAGGAGGAAAGGAGGACGCGGAGGAAGAGATAAAGTGTGCAGAGACTTGAGTGCGAGTATGATGGATGTGCGTGTTGCCAGATAAGAGTTAAGGTTTAATTAAACAGACAAAATGAGCTTAAAGGGACATTCCTTAATTAATCTCCTTTCCTATAATCCCAGAAAAAGAGCAGTGTTATTCTAGCGCTGCGTGATCACTGTGATCACTGTGGCTGGTTGCATTCACAGCTCTGCACAACACCAATGTTTACTCTGTCTGTCTGAACTGACAATGAACCCGACCCAACTGCACTCTTAGAAATAAGGGTTCTAAAAGGGTCCTTCTACAAGGGCTGATGATCTACCTAGAACCATTTGCTTATGAAAAACCCTTTCCCCGAAGAAAGGGTTTTTCAAGGGTAAGAACCATTTTGATCCAGAGAACCCTTTAAAGGGACAATGTGTAGTATTTATGGGTTTATATAACCCAAAATCCACTTTTTTTATACATATTATGTGCTCCTGCATTGTCTAGTCGCTGTATAATAGTTTTTGTTTCATTTTCGTAGTGTTTCAAAAAGTCATGTAAAATAACATGGTCGCGGGCCGCGGTTGCATAGCCACTGTTAGCAGAGAGACGCCATGTTTCTACAGGAGCCTGTAAGGACAAACGCGAGAGAACAAATCAAGCGTCGCTTTACTTGTAGCAGGAAGTCCCGCCTCCACTCTCTCCGCTTCGTCTGATACGGCCGCGGTAGCTCCGCCCTCTCCCTCGCCTCACGAACCTCATCTGCTGACACGGAGAAAGACGACGAGGACGACATTTGACCAGCTGAGGACACCGTAGCGCTCAGGGAAGGGAGGGGGTGAGCAGAGGAGCAGTTCTTTGTTGTAAATGTCAGTCTCTCCTCTAGATGGCACTATAAACTACTTACTTCACCTTTAAAACCCCTTTCCAGAATAAAGGGTTTTAAAAGGGTTCTTAGTGGAACCCTCCAAAAGTGTTCCAGGTGGAACCTTTATAAATTGGTTCTACCTGGAGCCAAAAAGGGTTGTCCTATGAGGACAAGCCGAAGAACCTTATATGGTTCTACTTAGCCCTTTTATTTCTAAGGGTGTATTTCACAAATTCTCTAAAGGGAAGTTTCACCATTTGACTTCTGGAGTAAAATTTCACCTATAAAAACCAACCAGACACCTTTGTTTTTGTGGCGGTTCTATAAACAAAACTAAAAATCTGACATTGTTATTCTCTATTTTGGGAGCTGCTAAAGAAATAAGAGACACCTAAGACTGAAATTCATATACACTATAACCTTTTCATATAGGTTCCACCTGGAACCCTTTTAAAACCCTTTATTCGGGATCTCTGGATCAAAATGGTTCGAACCATTAGTGTTACCAAGGACCCTTGAAAAACCCTTTCTTCGGGGAGGAAAGGCTTACAGCAGTTGCCTTGTACTCTAGCTGGAAATAAAAAAACAACCTTCATTTTTTTTTTTTTTTTTAATTTACACATCAAGTGACTAAAGCCATTTTTAAGTGTTTCATTTAGATTTCTGGTAAACAGCAGACTAAATCAACACCTGCTCTATTTTCTCACCTAACTGCTGTTGCCAGGAAAACAGTCACCACTCACAAAGGTTAAATGACACCAAAACAAAATACTTTTTTTTTTTCTCCCTCATTTAAAACTCTTGTCTCTGCGGTACAGGTTCCACAAGTTCTACCACTCGCCAACCAACGCGTCACTCCCTCATTTAGGAGGACGCATGAGAAAAGCTGTGATTTGTCAATTTTGAAAATGGTGTTAACTCCAGTTAGCTCCTGATGCTTCACACTCACTGAACCACAGCATGACCATATTTGGTTTTGACGAACGACACGCTCGTCAGTGGGAGGTTATGACCGAACTCAGTCACGCATCATGTGACTGATCTGCTGTTGTTACCCTTTAGATTCAACACTCTTCAAAGTGGTTTAGTGAACTGGAAAATGTTTTACCAGCTGAGTTGAATAGGGTTTTTTGATTGGATAAAACAAAATAAGTTAGTATTGAACATCTCGAAAAACCAAATCAATTATCTTGGGATCGAGTCATAAACTGTCATCTACGCCAAGAATGAGTTTGAACTTGGTTGGGGAACCTATAGAACAGGTAGATAAAGTCAAATTGCTGGACACAATAATAGATAATCAGCTCTCATGGGCAGAACATATTGATGCCATAGTGAAGAAAATGGCTTGTGGTATCTCCATGGTGAGGAAATGTCTTTCTTATGTCCCTGCACACATTGTGGGGAAAGGTCACCTGGATTATTGTGCACCTGTATGGTCATCTGCATCTAAAGCTCAATTAAAGGAATTACAAACTGCCCAGAATAGAGCTGCAAGATTAGTATTACACTGTGGGTATGCATTGTCGAATCTCATGGTTAACAGTAGATAACAGATTGGTTTTCAACACAACAACATTTTTCATAAACACAGTCTTTTCTTCTCAACCCGTTTTGCTACATAACCAAATTTGCAGGTGTGATCGGGTTCATTCACATTTGACTAGGGCAGCTGCTAATGACCAGTTGATGTTACCACGCCCCAAAATCAAATGCTTTAAAGAGAACGGTTATTTATCGTGGCATCAATTATTGGAATAATTGTCCACTGAATATACGTAAAAAATGAATAGCAAAGTATCTTTCAAGTACCATTTGAGAATACACTGTTTAAGGGTGAAGTAAGTAGTTTATAGTGCCATCTAGAGGAGAGGCTGAAATTTACAACAAAGGACTGCTCCTCTGCTCACCCCCTCCCTTCCCAGAGCGCTACGGTATCCTCAGCCGGTCAAATGTCGTCCTCGTCGTCTTTCTCCGTGTCAGCAGATGAGGTTCGTGAGGCGAGGGAGAGGGCGGAGCTACCGCGGCCGTAGCAGACGAAGCGGAGAGAGAGGAGGCGGGACTTCAGCTACAAGTAAAGAGACGCTTGATTTGTTCTCTCGCGTTTGTCCTTACAGGCTACCGTAGAAACATGGCGTCTCGCTGCTAACAGTGGCTATGCAACCGCGGCCCGTGACCATGTTATTTTACATAACTTTTTGAAACGCTACGAAAATGAAACAAAAACTATTATACAGTGACTAGACCAGGGGTCTGCAACCTTTAGAATGAAAAGAGCCATTTTTGTCCCCTTTTCACCCAAATAAAATTAATCTGGAGCCGCAAAACCTAACTGATCCTAAAAATGAGAAAAAAATGGTTTTTTTTACACATATATACTCTATTTAAAGAACCACAGTTTGTCGCAAGTTGATACCCAACCTTTAAAGTATAGAAAAACAACGAATAAAACTATTTTTTATAGTATTTTATTAGCTTTTGGGGGAGGTTTTTCAACTGGATGTGACGGATAAAACATCAAAACATTTCTATTTACGCCTTTATCTTGACAAAAAAAGTGTGAAAAACATGAATACTTTTTTCTTCAACGCTAAAAGGAGCCGCTACAGGGAGGCTGAAGGGCCACATGAGGCTCTAGAGCCGCAGGTTGCAGACCCCTGGACTAGACAATGCAGGAGCACATAATATGTATAAAAAAGTGGATTTTGGGTTATATAAACCCATAAATACTACACATTGTCCCTTTAAGTTTGTGAGTTGGGAATGGACAGACAGAATGTAACAATGAATGTAATGCTCTAAGAACTTATTCTGTACATTTATTGATATGTTTATAATGATGTCTACAACGTTTCACTGCTTTTAAATTAGATTTTGTAAGAACTTATTCTGAAAATGTACTGATGATGCTTATAATGATGTCTGCAATGTTTCACTGCGTTTAGATTTTGTAAGAACTTATTTGTGGACCTCAGGAAGACTAGCTTGTCTAACTTTGGTGACAGCTAATGAGGATCCTTTTAAATAAACAATAAAGTTATTATACTCTGATTCTGTTTCATGGCTTTCAAGCGTTTCTTTCAGAAGTCTCTATAATCCACTATGATGCGTCTGAACACCACTAGAATGTAAAATTAACTTCTGGGGTTTGAACTCTGCTTTATTTGCACAACCCGAGTTTGTAGGTTAATTATTTCTAGCTCAGTGGACACGTTTATCTTATTCACAGAGTTATTAATACTTACAAGTTGTTTTTTTTGTTTTTTTTGCCTTCAAGGCTAAATGCTACGCTGATGCAAAAAAAATTGTGGCCGATTTCACAATATCCTTATGAGCACACAAATGCAGCATAATAATTAGGGCTAAAGTCTACATATAAAAAGGGACAAATAATTCAGGTTGACATGCAGGCAAATAATAACACTGTTGTAGTGTTTCATAAAGCCAGAAACCTGAGGCAGAATCATTTTTTACTAAACAAAATGTTTTATTAGGAAATGTAAAAAACAAAATCAAACACCGTGGGCTCATGAACACGTACGATTCGGTGGGTAAGTGGATTAAATGATAAAAACAGATGAATTTTAGGATTTGTGGATTAAGTAATGCTATAAATAATCTGACTGAGGGGAAACAAGGAAACTTGTGTGTAAAAGTGTCCTGCGTAAACGTTTGACGGCCAGTTTTGTTTAGTTTGGTCCAAAGAAGTCAACCATGCCGTTGCCTTTACGTCCATCGAAGAAAAAGAAGTTGCGGTGAGGAGCGTCTCTCTGAGAAAGAGCCTGTAGTGGAAAAACAACAGGGAGAGAGAGAAGATCTATCAAATCTAATGATACAATTAGGGCTGCAATGATTAATCGATTACTTGTCACTATTTTGATAATCGATGAATTGTTTTTTTTAATCATTAAAACAAGCTTTCTGATGGTTTTAATGATTAAAGACATCATTAAAAAGGAGTCATTTTGAGGTTAAGGAAACAACATTGAACCTTTTTTTGATATTTTATGGACCAAAAAGGTATTCGGCTAATCATGAAAATAATCAACAGATCTGTGATTATGGAAATAATTGTTCCATCCCTTAAAACGATACTTTTGTTATCATTTCACCTAATTTTAAAGCTAATTCTTAATGCCACAAGAATATTTACTCAGGTAAAAATAAGTGAAAATCCATATTTGCCCCACACTGCTATCGCAAAGGAAGCTGGACCTAATGTGGGGTGGACCATGGACAGGTCGCCAGTGCAAAATCATATGACTTTATCTATAGTTTTATACCAGTGCTCCATTTTATTATATCCTGCAGGGCCAAACAACTCCTGCCTGTCACATTTCATGTTCAGGGTTCAGTGTGTATATGTGTGTGTGTGTGTGTGTGTGTGTGTGTGTGTTCTTGTACTTGCGGCATACTGAGGACCAGTGAGGGTTTTTAACCAACAAAGTGAGGTCATTTTTACGGAGTGAGGACATTTTGGCCGGTCCTCACTTTGTTTTCATTGAAATCTCTTCCTTAGGTTGCTATAACATGATATACTGACTATTGATAATTTGTCAAAAAAAAATAATCTTTTTGGACGACATAGTATAGTATGACATTTTTTGTCAAATTTTGGACCAAAATGTTTTTTCAAAATGTTTTTTTCAAAAAAATGTTTTTCAAATTTTGGACGACATAGTATAGTTTGACGTTTTTGTCAAATTTTGGACCAAATTTTTGTTTTTAAATTGTGGTCGACATAGTATAAGTATGATGTTTTTGTAAAATTTTGGACCAAAAATTTTAAATAAAAAAAAAAAACGAAAAAGTTTTCCAGCCCTTTTTGCTCTGGGGCTCTACCTGCAGACATTTAATGGTACTGCAACCAGTAGTTCTTTGTCATGGTCATTCATGAAGTAGATATTTGTAATTGTGTTGATTTATAAAGTGGAAATGCTGGTCCTCACTTTGTCAGCAACCCAGTCCTCAGTATGCAGCAAGTACAAGAATGTGTGTGTGTGTGTGTGTGTGTGTGTACGTACAATCAGTCAGATTCACCCAGCAGGACATCAGCTGGCCAGTTACGATGGGTTTCATCATAATGTAAAGAAGGGAGTTTGGTCTTGTGCCAATATAATGCAGTCTGACTCTGAGCTGTTAGTCTCCTCCCTCTCTCCCTCCCTCCACACACACACACTCTTTACCTGACCTGAACTCCACTGTTTACCTCAGTCTGAGGACACAGAGCACCACGCTCAGAGAAAAATCATTTCTGCTGCGCGTCGTGTTTCAAGAGAAATCTTATGTGGGTCACGCACTGAGAAAAGGGCTCCTTTTCTCTGTAGATGAGTGTTTGCATTAAATAATGATGATGTTTTGATCTGTCATCTGAGGGATCGTGTTGATGCTAATATAAGCTATGCTGCTGTTACCAGAATACAGCAGTAAACTTTCACACATTCCAAATAACTCGCTGTTTGTTGAACTTTTAGCAAATCAAACCTTTATGGTTAAAAAATAAATAATAACAATAATAATAAAAAGATTGCATTCATCAAGAGATTATATATATATATATATATATATATATACATACACACACATATATATATATATAAATATATATACACACACATATACATATATATATACATATATACATATACATAATATAATAATTAATAATATACACATATACATATGTATATATATATATATATATATATACAGATACATATACATACACACATGTATATATATATATATATAAAAAATAAGATGATGGATTAGACAACCAGTAACTGGATTTTCACAAAACAATATTCAAATCAGTCTGAGGGCATTCATGTAACAATGTAGTCATAGTTATTAGTACATTTCTTATTCTTATTATTTCTTATTTCTTATTTAATAACCGTTGTCAATTATAATCATTTCATTTTCATTATAGTCCAAAATGTCCTCTTTTACTTTGACTGTGATCTTTGAAATTAAAGTCCTTGATAATGATCATCAAGTCAACGATAAACAGTGTAAATGTACAATACAGTTTTACATTAATTTCCCTCTATGATCGTTTACGCTAAAATATATACACATTTTATGTTGTGCTCAGATGGAGGACACTAAACATGTCACAGTCTCCAGCAGAGTCACTGCTGTTTTTCTGGATCTGACCCAGAATCAGCGGGATCGCTACTTGTCAGCTTTTTTTACACACCTGGCCGGTCCTCTTCATGATTAACTACAGCTTAGTGAATATTGTAACGTTTCAGATACATTTCAGGGATGCTAAGCTAACAATATTCCTCACGTTAAGAACCTTACCTTGACAACTTCCTGTCCCAGAACTCCGCCCATGACAGCGCACACTGGAGACATCTCAGAGAAGCAGTAGCTGAGGACAGAGAAGGACATGTTCCATTTTGACTAAAGTGTTGGTTAGTGTTGACCCAACGCTAATGAAGACAGTGGTTTACTGTATACGTTGTGATGTTTAAAGACAACTGGTATTTTTGAAGCGGCTTTAAATTCAGTCAACGTCTCTTTTCACTGACAAAAGAAGCACCAATGTTTAGATCTTATCTGTGATACAGTGACTGATCATATACTACCGTTCAAAAGTTTGGGGTCACTTAGAAATGTCCTTATTTCTTCAATGACTATAACATTAAATGAATCATAAATACACATTGTTAATGTGGTAACGACTATTCTAGCTGCAAACGTCAGGTTTTTAATGTGAATATGTACATAGGTGAATAGAGGCCCATTTACAATGTTCTAATGGTACATTGTGTTTGCTAATCACGTAAGAAGACTATTGGATGATTAGAAAACCCTTGTGCAATGATGTTAGCACAGCTGAAAACAGTTTTGTTGGTTACTATTTGGAATAAAAATCATTATTTCTAATCTTGTCAATCTCTCGACTATAGTTTCTATTCATTTTTGCAACTCTTTTGATGCATAAAAGTGTGACTTTTGATGGAAAACTAATTGTGAACAGTTAGTGTATGTATACATATAATGACATCCTGTACCTGATGAAGTCATCATTCAGGAGGTCACTCCTGACCGCCAAGGCCTCGAGGACGTCATCGCGGATCTGTCTCAGGAGCGGACTGTCTTCTGCAAAGGACTGTGGGTCTGGGTCACGGCCCTTGTCTGTTCGAAACTTCAGCATGACTGTGGGGAAGGAGGGAAGGGCAGCGAAAGAGAGCAGAGAGAGAGGCAGACATGACGGTTAAGGTGGCAAAAACAAACTCCAACTATTATAACGAGAGCAGTACTTTCCATTTAATGTATTGCGCCGTTGTGATTTATAATTTCATCACACTCGGTGAAGTGACTTCCATCCACAGCGAATTATCACCACATAGGAAAGAAATCTCAACCACTGCTCAATCCGAAACAGGATAAGATCAGTGTGTGGTTGCACCATCGCCAACCATTTCATCCGATTATACTCACATTTCCCCACACAAGCGCGAGCGTGCACACGCACACACACACACACACACACACACACACGACTGAGAAATTAAACATCAAACGCGTGCACAACTACGTTCGTATGAGAAATATTTCAAACAATAACCGACTTCTCCAACTGCACCGCCAAGGCACAGACATCAACACGTCACCCCCATATTTCCTGTTCGTCCATTAACTTAAACCACATGAGGAAGTGAAGTCCTCCCACGACCATTTCCACCAACATCAAGCAGTGGCAGTGAATCATTGTCACACCTCAGCTCTGCCCTTTATCAGAGATAAAGCTTTTACTCGTAGAAAGTTCCTCTCGGGTGTTCTGCGGACACGGAATCGAGCAGAATTTCATCACAAGAATAATGTGTTCACGGACGGAGCAGCGAGCGCGGTGTAATAAGTCGAGTCGGCACTTTATGATGAAAGTGGCCCGTGAAGGTCATAGAAAAACAAACAGAACGATTGTTCCATATGTTTAAATCAACGTGAGAGTGAGAAAAATGGCATGTTCATTTAGAAGAGGTGGTTTATTTCACTTGGTTTCCAATGTGATTTTATTATATTATCCATTTCTACATATTGTGATGTCTGTCCAAATTTTGAATTTAGTTATTTTACCTTTACTTAACCAAGTGGTCCTTAACCCTTTAAGGTACGCACCAAGAACAAAGCAAAGGAAAAAATATTTCTTTGCATTTTTTATTAACTTATGATAACAATAATGACTGTATATATATATATATATATATTTTTATTTTACCAAACAGTTGAGACGTCTGTTTATAATAAACCTGGTTTGCATAATTCAAAAAGTACAACATTCACAAGTCACATCAAGTGTTAGGGAGTTCAGCTTGATGCATTTTTCAATGAGATATAGTGACTTAAAGTGTGGTCGACCAAATGGTCGAGTAGTACCTTAAAGGGTTAAGAAGATATTTATGCATTAGAGTAAACAGTTTGTCCATCGGCCACTGCGTCTATACAAATTGCCCCAATATTAAAAAAAGAACACTATATTTCTGAGTCTCTAATGCAAAGTTTCAAACACACACGCACACACACACACACACACACACACGGTTCAGATCACCCGACTGTTCCTAGTGAGACAGGAAGCAGTTGTAACAGAGGAAGAGCCACTTCCTCCTCGGTGGCCCAAAACAACAACCGCTAGCTCCAATTTTAGAAACAGTGAAGGAATGATAATATAATACTGCCTACTGTCTCTCGATCATTTAAGTAAAAAAAAAAAAAAAAACCCACACACAAAGTCACTGACTTGCAACAGACTGGCTAATAAGTAAACAAATGTGCCAGACACCAACCCACAGTCAGACAACGTCATGTGGCTAATTAATAATAACATCTGTCTAATTATATGCACTGTAATAAATATCACCCATCATCCAGGCAGTGTATGTCACATCTGAATTGCATAATTTCAGCAATAAAACCTGTTTACCTATCTGAGGAGAGTTTATAGAACTTAAATTGCAAAGAAAAACAACAAAAAAATGTGTAGAATTTAAATCTGAGGAAACAATACATTTCATGAAACATCATGAAAAAACATTTTCTATGCTTTGCTATTCTTTCTCCTTTATAATAATAATAATAATAATAATAATAATAATAATAATAATAATAATGATGATGATGATGATGATGATAATAAATAACTGCCAATGTAATTACAATAATGATCAACGTCAGATACTGTATGACTATACTTGATCATGAGTGAAACTTAATTGTGGTTTTAAACTTCTTTATGGACAGAAAATCATTTTTTAAACAGAAACACTAAAAACCATCCGAGGTAAAACTTTGAAAGCAAATCTGCACGATTTGCATGATACATACACGTCGCATTGAAGTTGAAATTATAGAGTAATAATCACCGTTTCCCAAATTGGAACCTCAGTTCTTAATTTGACATTCTCAATATTAATACACCCTTTCAGACGTGTGCACCCAATAACCATTTTTGGTGACTTCCTGTTGTTATGAACTTGGTGTGTGTGTGTGTGTGTGTGTGTGTGTGTGTAGGTGTAGGTGTCGGACTGTTCTCTATTCTATGTTCACTGCACATGACTGGCCATGGACGGCCTGTGATGGAAACTAGCGTGCAGCATTTGGGAATGGTGCACGGCCAGGTGACAAGAGCGACAATAACAAGTCTTAAGAGAAGGTCGCCAGACACCATAAATAACCTAAAAAACAGGAAGACACTATTAGATACATATAATACAATTAGATACATATAGAGTCTTAGGGTTGATGTCTCCTGAACCAGAGGTCACATATAATTATTCATGTGCAACTCAGCGTGTCGAAAATCTTTTTTTCCACCATAGCGTTGAGTGAATTTAGCAAAGTCTTAATAAATAACTTGTTATTTTCCAACAGTGCCAACGCCTCTTGGCTAAGACTGATATTTTACACTTCAGTCTTAGTTTAAGGACGACATTTAACAAACTTCATGGACATTACTTCCCTCAAATGTGACTTGAGACCTAATCAAATACATTGAATGGAGTCATTTTGCATTTTTATGGGGATTAGGTGTCTCAGTTCCTACATATATTTTCAGTTTTAAATGTCTCCACAGTTTTAGATCTTCGGCATTATCATCAGGTTCAGCTGATCAGCTCTCTTTATGGAAATCACATATTTGTCTCCTCACTCCCACACAGAGATTCAAAGCCTCGTAGACATGAACACACATCCACAACAAATTAGAAATCCTTAAATGAACTGATCAGCCTTAAAAGACTTCAGTTCTTGAGAAAACATTATGCCTTCTAAGGAAAAAAAACAAACATCCACCGTCTTTGAATTTGTTTAAAAACCAGAAAATCTCATTTCCAGAGTTGCAAATACTGATTATCTTCATTATCAGCCCACTCATACTTTCTTTAACTTAAATTACCATGAAGTAGGAAGTAGTCCACCGGTGTTCTCTTCAGACCAGCTTTGGCCTTCTCACTTGTCCAGTCGACCTCCAGAGCCTCCTTCAGGGTGCAGAAGCTCGATGTCTGATTGGTCAAAGATTGAACAAAATTGTGATTTTAAATCATCAAACAAAGTCATTTTATGGAGCAAAATAAATGGAAAATATCGTATGTACATATACAACAGGTATTTGGATAGTAGGATAAAATAGATATTATGTAAGAGTGAAATATGGCCTTCATCTACTGTGCCTACCTTTTTCACCATGGTGGTCTCGTTCAGGTCCACTTTGGCTTTCTTTGCCTTTGGCCCATCGCCAGAGTCTCCACTTGGTTTCACTATTTTAGGTTTCTCCCTAAAGATCGAGAGCGAGAAGCAAAGACATCAAACACGGTCGACAAACACAAACGAGTAATAATAAGAACTACGCGACTGTTGCGTGTTCACACACACTCACTCCACGTAGTTGTGCTCCTGTCCAAGGTTGCAGAACATGTAACCGTAGTAACCGTAGACGTCTCCACAGAAGACCTTGATGTTTTGCTGAGAACAAAGCTGGTCGACCCGCACCATCAGGTCCCTGGAGCAGCCGGTCAGACACACCTGAGCGAAAGAAGAGAAAAAAAACAAGTAAGTCTGGATGACCTTTTTCTTTTATAATAACTGTTATGTGGAGTTTTAAATAAGGCTGAATATTATGATATATGATCCTGATTTAAGTGTACGTCTGGTTGGGGCCATCAGCAGTCACGATATAAATTAAATCATTATTTTTGTAAGGCTGGGAAATAAAGCTTAAAATAATATTTCGATATATCTTGTATATTTGGATAGAGACTAAAAATTGCCTAAAGCTGCAAACAGGTTTTTTTCTCTGGGATCATGAAAATGTGTCTTTTAAGATGTTTGCGCTTCTCAAAGGAGTGTGACAATACACTCTCCAAAATAAAATATCTGCTGTATCTAGTTTTTATAAGTGGTATACCAATTTTCTTTATTTTAATATCAGCAATAATTAAAAGGGGTTTATTTATTATAACCCAAATGCTGCATTTGTGAAGAAAAAATGTATCGTCTGTTTCTATAAATAATTTAAATTATTCAGAATATTGCAGAAATGGATGCTCATGAATCTTTTGTTGTTAATAATATAAGATTTTGCATGATTTTTTAATGAAAATGAAATATCTGTTGTGCACTTTCTCTGCCGTTTTATTGTTGCGATGTTATTCACTCATTTCTGTTAATTACACAATAAAACCACTTACAATAAGAAAAATATATATAAAAGTATACTGTTGTACTGTCTACTGGAGGGAAACAGAGATATTTTACATCTGAAAACAGACTACAATCCTTTATTAAAGCCAAACTCATCCGTAACTGTGTGTGTGTGTGTGTGTGTGTGTGTGTGTTGAATCTCTGCAACAACAAAACAACAGCTGTCAGAAAGTTTGAGACACACCTAAATCAGCAGCTGAATGACCAACTGATGCTTCAGCCAACACACTAACAGCTTACCATTGTAAAATCAGGGTGGATAGATGTCAACAACTGACCACCTTATCCTGGTGACCCAGTCCAACACACCCAGAAACACCCTCAGCCCACTGATAAGAGCTGACGCTGCATCTTCTGTGGACAGAGCAGTGAACCAGTGTGTCCACATACTTTTGAATGATTTTAACGGTCTCCATAAGCTTATCTAATGACCCTCTATGATGTAGGATCCCACCATCTAGACCAGTGTGGATAACCACACGAGATCATCGCTCAACCTCCACAACATCTTTCTGTCCAAGAGACGATAAGAAAGCAACCACAACTGACCCAGGAGCAGCGTGTGACTGAAGCAGCCTCAGAAAAACAAGAAAGTGATGGAAGGATCACGGGAGGAGGAATCGTTGGGCATTAAAAGGAAGAATAAACAAAGCATTTTCACAAATGTAAAGTTACCAGGCAGAAGGTGACTAAGAGTGGCAGCTGTGAGTCCACTCTAATCAGCATGAGCGGTGTGTTTTTATATTGCATTAATCGTGCAGTAATTGGGCCACTGGTATGAGAACTGTAACCACATACGTTATCCTTCCCGCTGAGTCATGCACCAATCTTTCATGGAAGCTGATAAAAGCGACGTGGTCTATACCCTTCATTAATCTGACCGTGTCTTCCTCCCTCACTTTGTCCTCCTTCTCCTTCCACCTGTCCTCATTTTACTTCATCACGTACTTCCCCCATCCCACTCTTCCTCCTCCTCCTCCTCCTCCTCCTCCCTCCTGCCGACCCACACTTCCCACCCCCAGAGGGAGGAAGACTGTCGACAAATTCAGACAAAACAGGAGTGAAGGAAAAAAAAAATCAGCTACGGCTCTGATGGTTGTGTTCAAGCACATTCTTCCCCTCAGTGGTGATAAAACAGAGATTCAATTTGTGAGAATAGTTGCCAGTGGAGATAAACACTGTCAGCTGAAAATACGCTTATCTTTCTAAAAATAACACAGTCAATCCTTTGTTTTTCTATTTACACTCTATAATTATAATATTCGTGATGATTGAGGACATTCAGACAATATTCAGACCCAGTCACGCAATTTACTTTTTGAATTGATGCAGCCTCAGAAAATGAACTCTGCACAACTGGATTTGGGGATTTAATTGTCATCACTTAAGTTTGGGTCAGGCTGCATGGAAACTTCCATGCAGTTTTTTTTTTTTAGCTTTTACCAAATAATGATATGGCACCGTATGAAACTTATCAATGTTTGAATGGAGCCATTACTATTCCTTGAAGTGTGCATCTATGTGAATGACATTAAAACACCTCACTTTATCGAATTCAGCCTAATGCAGGTGTTCTGGTCCTGTGGCTTCAAAGAGCAAAACAACGACAGCTCTTTTCATGTATGATGTGTGATCCAAGTGACATCTAGTGGCCACACTGAGTAATACAAGACAGGTCTACATTCACTAATGCATTTGAAGAATGATGATTACAAGAAAGTGTGTTGCTGTAACATGTAGAGCTGCAACTATTGATTATTTTAATATTAATACTTTAATATTATAATCGATGACTTGTTTGGTCCATAATATCACTGGACATTTTTGAAAAATGTTGACGGGTGTTTTCCAAACCTCAAAATGATGATGTGTTGAATGTCTTGTTTGGGCCACAAAACAAATTGATTCAGATTTAAAGGTGAATTATGTAATAAATCTAAAGCGACTGGCCATAAAATTCTCCTTATATGTCACAGAGACTGTGGAATAATATGCATATAACATACTGAGCTCACCAACAACAACAGTACAGCCAAAATACTGACTGCAAGTCATGTTCATGTTTTGAAATCATGTTTTGGCTTGTGGCGCCACCTACCGCCGTCTACCATTCATTGCAGTCAATAGAGTCTCAGCTGTCGAGCAAACACGGGTTGCCAGTTACATCTGAGCTACAATGGTGGAGAAAATGAATCCTAAAAGTCTTCTGTATTTTGAATTTGCGTGTAGTAACCGTTTTTGGCCACATTCTTACATAGGGCGCCTTTAATGCTTCATTTGTCAAATGGAGCAATGAAACCAGAAAATATTCACATTTAAGAAGCTGACAAATCTGAAAGCTGGTTTCAATTATTAAAAAAAAACCTGAATAACCAAATATCAAAATTCATTAGATGATTAATTTAGTCCAAAGAGCTACATGTTTAAACATCTGATTTCCACAAACAGACATACTTTGGTATATTGAACGAGCCATATCTCAGTACAGTGGGTTCCATTGTCTTGAAGAAACTGAAATTATGCACTCACCGCATCAAATTGCAAAAAGAAGTCATCTGGCTTATCTTCGATTCTGTCTGTGTCGGCGTGGACTTCCACCATCGGGTTGAGGTTCTGCGCTCGCTCCAGAGAGGCCTGGGCACGGTTCTTACCCTGAGCTGATACTGGCACCAGAAACTGAGCTCGACACGACTCCTCTGACACCTGGAGGACACAAAAACATGTCAACAAAAACGAGTCTCCTCAAAAGCTCCATCTGCATTACGCTGAAGTTAATGTGTATTAATGGACATATACTGTGTTTCCACTGCAATGTGCATACTTCCATTTGCTTTTAAAAATGGTATTGATTTTCCACATGCATCATATACAAAACTTATGTCGCTCTACAAAGACTGATAAGCTTAAATGATAACATTTAACATTATACTCTGACAGTGACAGGAAATGGGTCACCATTGTTTACCTGTTCATGATCCAACAAAGTCAGTGCTTTGACTCCAGCCAGGATCAGGTTTTTGGCCACTTCAGCCCCCAGACCACCCAAACCTGCCAGGAGCACACGAGACCCTCGCAACCTGTAGAAACAACACACAATTTTTTTATTTTTTTTTATTTAAACTGCAGATGCCTCCTTGTCACAGGTTTGTCTTATTTACATAAACGTGGCCCTATACCAGGGGTCTGCAACCTGCGGCTCTAGAGCCACATGTGGCCCTTCAGTCACTCTGCAGTGGCTCCTTGTAGCTTTAGAGATCAAGGTGACAAATAAAAGTGTTTTAATATCTTGTGCATCACATCCAATTCAATATTCAGTACATGTTTGGATGCGTCCTGTCAAATCTTTGGATCCACATGCCTTTTTCTCGAGCATGAACAACATACAATCCAAATATTTGCTTCATTTATTTCAAAGTGGGTTCATTTTAATTTCTTTAATTTGCCACAAACAATGAAACAATGGAAGAACCAGGTCTACGGGGTCTAGAGGTTGGACATAAACTGAACATGTTGTTCTTAAATGTCATAAATGAAAGAGACTATTACTATTGTATATAGTTTGTCTGTATAAAAAACGTTATACCTGTCATTATCTTCATCTTGTGGGTTTTTTTGCGGCTCCAAATGAATTTTATTTGGGTGGAGAGACGACAAAAATGGCTCTTTTCATCCTAAAGGTTGCAGACCCCTGCCCTATACAAAGTAATGCTACCATTGTACCATTGTAAATACAATCCAGATTGTTTAGTACGCCAGTACCAGATCTGATGTCAATATTACACATATAGATATTCTGAATCCACATCGCACGATTTAAGATACATCCAGTAGCGACCAAAACCTGTTTAAATTACAACTTCAAAACCGGTACAGCAGGAGTGCGACGAACCATTAGCCTGCTGAGCTAACTGACCTCTTCTGTGCATCCAGCCCCCACAATCGGATCTGTCGGTCGTACTGTGCCGCCTCCTCCTCGCTGATGACCGGGTCCTCTTTCTCAATCATATCGATCATTTCAGTTCACTCCAAAGTTCGGCGATTTCGATGTAAAGTGACTGTATTCCGTAGCCACAAAATGTAGACGTTTCAAATACCGCGACCGTCCCGCTGAATGGACGCTGAATGATGACGTAGACGGAAAGAAACAAAAGACATGTCGCATTCCTAAATTAAACGGGTTATTTGGGGGATAGTTTAATGTCAGATGTATTTGCGGTTTGTTGATCGAAATACTTCGATTTTACACCATTGCCAACGTACATTTTACAGCTTCCGTTGTTTTCTTTAAATGTGTTTTATTTAATATTCAGTTTGGGTGTTTGTGGCTTACGATCCATGTTCGACCAAAACATATGTAGTCATGAAGACTGGTGCAAACCCAATAATGTGTGGACTGAATAATACAAATATCATTGAATTTGTCAATTCTACATTTATTTATTTATTTTAGCTCATGGACATTAAACAGACTAGCGGAATTGTATTCGAAAAACTAGCTAGACTGGTACTAATATTACACAATTTAGCCGTCACTATTCAAACATTTTGCAATAACTTTCATTGCACCTTGCGAGTCAAACTCGGGGGCCGTTGTTACCGCACACTTTTCCCACATTCGGCAATTTCCGTCGGACGCGTGTGAACGTCGCCCCTCGTACCGATGGCGCTTTCGGAGAAGCCCTCCCCCTTTCTCAGTGGAGAAGACAGGCGGCCATTTTATGTTCGTCAGTCGTCATTTCACAGCGCTACAGTAGGACGGACAACAACAGGATTCAATTTCAT
The DNA here is from genome assembly GCF_963457635.1 of Microchirus variegatus. NCBI lineage: Eukaryota > Metazoa > Chordata > Actinopteri > Pleuronectiformes > Soleidae > Microchirus > Microchirus variegatus. The sequence goes on from NC_139804.1 coordinate 36,488,399, forward strand.
CATATTTCCATTACAACTGTTGTGGAGAATTGCCTACTATGAACTGAATCTTTTCCTAAAAATCCAAAACAAGTAGATCCTAGTGAAGTGACGCATAAGCCAGTAGATTTCAGCGTCGAGTTGTAATTTTTTGCACCTCAATGTAGCTAGAGGAAATGGCTGTGGAAAGCATGACTGTCCATCCAAACTCCCCAACTACCAACCACGAACACACCAGTCTCCTGACTGACGAAAGGTCGAGTAATTCTACAATCATATTTAAATGAAATTATTTATTTGTCCTGTGCTTTTACACAAAAGCCAGAGGTTTCTTTTTCCTTTTTTTTTCTGTCAGAGGGATTTTAATTCGCCTTTTCTGGGAAACGAGTGCAGAGGTAAAGAACGCCATGTTGACACGACAACGCCAACTGGGAGGCCAAAAAGCACCTGGAATAATGTTATTCCCCGTGTTTTAGCACAACATCACCATCGACTCGAGACAACTTGTCCGAAGAAAAAAAAGACGACCGACACATTTGATCAATTATACTTTCCGCCATATTCGCCAATTCGATGGTCATAAAGTATCGCTTAACTACTTGCCCATTCCTTAAATAACTGTTCGGTTAAATGACGCTAACTCAGTTGTATGTGGTGACAATTACAATAAAACCCACATATTGAACAAATCCAAGCGATCGCATTTTGCTAATTTGCTAACGGTGGGCCTACCCCAGGCTAACGTAGCAACTTTAGCCCGTTAGCTAACATTGCGAACACACTTGGCAAGAGATAAGGATGCTAAGCTAACGACAATGGCTTTGAAAATGTCATTCTTTTGATACCCGTCGCATGATCGAATATTCAGTATTACGCATCACAGCAGTAACAGACACTATAGTATTTTAACTGAACATTAAAGCCGATTTGATTCGTCGATTTGACGTAAACGGTGTTCTTACACAGCGTGTCGCTCCTCTAATCTACGCACTTTAATTTTTACAGGAGTCGCCTTTGTAGTCTTAAACTTTCTGACCCATTTAGACTCCTGGATTGATTTTTTCCCCCTCAATTATGAAATGTTCTGCTGCAACTTCAACATAATAATTTGTTTTAGTTATCGAACCAGACAGATCGCTGGTAAAATAACAAAAACATAGCCTTTAAAACTGGATTGTTTGTTGGTCTTGTGTAACTGTATAATATATCACTTTTATTTTCAGACGTGCCCATACTGTTTCGTCCCAAACATCCACAAAAGTCCCCCCCAAAAAATGTGTAAAACGTCTGCAAAGCATCCAAGAAGTGTTTCAAGTCAAACACAAAGTTCCCCTCTTCCAGTCCCCAGTTGGCAAATTTGCTATGTGTAATCCAGTTGACCCCTCTTCCAAGTCCCACAAACGCAGCAGTGTCCCTTAAAAACTAGGCAAAAAACAACAACTTTTCAATGGTTTTGAGTGCAAAATGTGGAGAAAACCGGTCACAGTAAGTATTCCCCATTTTAATAATGGCCCTTTGCATTTAGAGTTCACTAATGGAGCATCAGCTTGGTTCTTATTGCATGGTAAATCATCTGATGCAGTCGTCTTCAGAGATAGTCGTGTGCTCTGTTGAAGTTCTCAGTAGATTTTTAGTGTGATGTGCTTAGATATTTCAGTTTGTTGTAGTTATTGATCTGAAACTTAACATGGATGATCAATTGAACACAGGCCAATAGTATATTCAATTGTCTAGCATATTACTTGTCTGGAGTTTAATCACTGACTTATTAAGGTAATAGAGTTTTCCTCTGCTGGTCTATTAAATCTAAGTTTGTGTTGGTAGATTTCAATAGTAACTCTTACCTGCATACTGGCTTCACTTGTTATTTTTGTAGGGTGTTTTCTCCATTGTTGGCTCCTACTGATGTGTGCTAAATGTCATGTCAGGACAGATGCCATTAGATCCTTCCCATCATTAACCCAAGCAAGAAAAAGATTTGTTAAGATGATACTCTGAGTTGGTGGCCTTTGAATTTAAAGCTGATGGCCGGTGCAGGGCAAATAACCTGAGTAACCTTAGGGTTGTTGGTATTAGTACAGTGTTTGTATAAAACGTAAAAAAAAAAAATCATCAAAGCTACTTTGAAATGAGGGAAAATGTTGAAAGTAACTTGCATGCTGTTTTTAGGAACAATAACCTTGAATTCGATTTTGGATTTTTTACATGAAGCAACAAGGCTTTTTAGTTTTAGGGCTCAAAAATAAGTTGACTACATTTGTTTATCTAAAGCTCATTTAGAGGTTCTTGAAACAGATACTTTATAGATTTGGCCTTATTTTCAGAAAAATAATTGATCCTTTTTAATTAAACACATTTTTGCTACTATATAATGATTTTGCAAAGTGTGTGTTTTATGACAAATTATTGTGTACTTGGTTTTCATTTGTGCATTTCATGGATGACCGTAGCCTTTGACTAGCGTTTACTGGTGGCTCTTTTCTGGATTGATCACAGTAGTGTTCGCTGCTTTTCTGACAAACATTTAGATTGTGTCACACTGACGATCCGCAGATCATTACGATTTTTTATTACACACTAAGTGCAGCTGATCTCAGATTTAGTCTTAACAGAGGTTGACTTTGTCAGTCACATGATGATATATCAGTTCACTGTGTGCACTATGGGGGGTGAAAACTGTCGTTTGAGTTAACAAAATGCCAGCGAATCATGGTGACAACGCTCAAGCTTCATCAGATGTGTTTCATGGGTCTGCTGTAGGGAGCGATAAGTATTTTCCTCCATTTTTGTGTTTGTCTAGTTCAACTGTAGCTGGATAATACTGGTATTATAGAGAATGCTACTGGGAATGCCATTGAAATGATTGGTTTTAATTTAACCTCTCTGCAGGAAGAGGTCAGCTTGTGATCCATATCAATTAGGATGGTTTGGTCTGCATGTGAGGGCTTTGCTCTGTTCAGTGAACGGAACAAGCCTATTGAAGGCAGCATAATGAGCTGATATTAGTTCAATGTTTATGTTAAAATATGACCACAGTACTGTGGAGTTAATGTGATAGTGCTTTTCAGTTGTGCATGCCATCCGGTGCAGGCTTCACCTTGGTTAGATAATGAGCGGCTAGTTCTCGGGGACTGCTAGGGTCTCTGAGGGCTTTTTTTTGTGCACAATATTTGAGGCAATGAATGAGGCAAAGTGGTGATTTGGAGGTCATTGTAAAACCACCTGGCAGAATGCACAAATAGTACAGTTGTACATTGCATGCATTTTTGCTATGGATCACTATTAATGGCTCTTAGTTTTTAAATGTATACAAACATTTGTCCTTTCAAAAGTGTGTCAGGTGTTTTCAATACTCTGTCCTGTGGTCTGTTCATTGTCAGAAATATCCATGACAGAAAGCAATTAGTGTTTCAGGAATGTCACTTAAAACATTCCAAGTAGTCTAAGGCCAATTTCATAAATTTTATCTACATCGTACCATCAAGTCAACATTTTTGTTGCTATTAACTTCACAAGCTATTATTTCACATCTTTATGATGTAATTTTCCTCCTGGATTAGTTAATACATTATGTGTGTGTGCACATTTATAAACTGCTCTAATCACAAAATAGATTAAATTGTCAGCAATGCTGGGGAAATTATTCTGCAGTAAAAAAAAGACTGAGATGTGGTTGCTTCTAATCCTCTGTACTTGATTTCCTACAAATGAATATGTTGCTACTGAAAACAAGCAGTGATTTTATTTTGTCTTTTTTTTTTTTTCATTCAATCTACATCGTACAAATTGTCTGGCAAATGGATGGTTAGAAACCACAACAGCCCACGAGAAGCTGAAATGTAACATTCTTCCATATGTATTTTCTCCACTTCCAGGCCAGAGGATGGAGAACTGGAGGAAGGCGAGTTGGAAGATGATGGAGGAGAAGTGGTGGAGGAGGATATCGGCGGGGATGCATCTGCAGCAGGTGCCGCCAAAGAGGGGGGTGATGAAGCATGTGGAGGTGATGAGGCGGGAGGGGAAGGGGCTGGGGAGAGGCCTCAGCGAAGTAAAGTACATGCCAGCAGCGGTTCTGATGAAGAAAGATCCCACCGTCGGAAGAGGAAGCGGAAGAAAGAAAAGGAGCGAGAAAGGGAGAAGAGGAGGGCCAAGAAAAAACGCAAATCCAAACACAAAGTGAGAAACTACAGAACTCAAAAAACCCTTTCAGTTCTGCACAGTCCCATCTTTATTTAAAAAAACATGAACACCTGTCTTTATCTAAAATCTGTTTCACTGTCTTTCTTCCAGCGTCATGCGTCTTCTGACGATGAACACTCCGACTTCAGTGATGACTCTGACTACAGTCCCAGTGAGAAGAGAAAATACAGAGAGTACAGTCCTCAGTACCCCCCTCCTGTAAGTTAAATCAAGCATTTTCATACTTGTTTACCTAGATCGGATTGTTGAATAAAAGTACTGTAACATACTTGGATTTGTTGACGTTATACCTAATATTTTTAACCATCTTTAGTCACATGGAGGCGGCTACAGTGGCTCGAAGAAAGGCAGCTATATGAAGATGGAGAAGCAGAGCTATGGAGGCTATGAGGATTATGAAGAGGAGAATTTTGAGGGAGAGGAAGAAGAGGAAATGGTGGAGGAAGACTATGACGACTTCACCAAGGAGCTCAATCAGTACCGCAAGGCCAAGGAGGGAGGAGGTGGCCGGGGCCGAGGTAGTCAATATGGCACACAACTATGATACAGTGGAAATCTCTAATTTCTTGTTATAAGTTACATTTCAAAAACATTGGGGTTATTCTTGTACTTCTAGATAACTTTTAAAAGTTATTTAGAATAAAGTCTTCATTGACGTTTAGGCTTTTGAAATTGTGACGAGGCTAAATGTGTCACTGTGTGCTTTTTCAGTTGCAACACAGTTTTATCTGCTCTGTTGTTCTCAGATAATGGAGCTTATTTGTCCAAACTCTCTATCAATCCAAATTCCATAGATATGCTGCCAATAGCCGTTAAATGCCTCTTAACTCTTGTTTCGTTTCCCTCTTTGTCTGCATTTCTTTAGGGGGCAGAGGTCGTATGAAATGCCTGAGAGGCCGAGGAGGAGGAATGAGGGGAGGAAGGAGGGGTCGAGGAGGAAGCCGAGGAAGAGGACGAGGTGGAAAGATGGGAGGAGACAATGAAGAAGGAGATGGCTATGTAGATGAATTTGAGGTTAGCTTTAGAACTCGGTGTGGAGCCAGCGTGTGTTTGCTTTGGCCACACTCCCGGGAATAAGTTGTTGCTCTGTTTTGTTTTGTGTAATTACACAGTTGTAAAAAAATGTTTCACAAAGAAGCAGAAGTTGACAAACGGCAACAATCACTGTTCAGCGCTAACAAATCATTAATGGAATTATATAATAATAATAATAATAATAATAATGCATTATATTTAAGGCGCCTTTCAAGACATGTCAAATAGTTTAGGTTATCACCAAAATACTGAAGGAGTCAAGTAAGTGAAGGCTGTTAAATGTGTCCTTACAGTATGGAGAGGATGACTATGAAAACATGGGAGAAGAGGATTACGACGATTACTCAAAAGAACTCCCTCATTACAAGAAGAATAAAGACAGAGGCAGAGGTAAGTTTGAATCTTGACCGAGTTTGTGTATGTATTTTATCTGTCTCCATTGGTGAAATGACTATTGCTTTAGTTATGTACGTGTTTAGCTGATAGTTATGCACATGTTGACCTGTCTGTCTTTACCTTTTTTCTCCAGGAATGAAAGGAGGCCGCGGGCGAGGCAGAGGTAAAGGAGGGCGTGGTATGATCAGAGGAGGAAAGGGTCGAAACAGAGGGAGAGGAAGAGGTGATATGGGGAATGACGATGACATTGACATGGACAATGGGGTAAGGCTGGTATAGTTGTTGTTTTGTTCTGCTCAAATTGTCCCGACTCTGATTCCAAAACACATTACATGCTCCAAAGTTACCTGTTAAATTTGAACATGTCTGTCTGTATTTTTGTATTTCAGGATGGAATTGGAGGTGACGGTCCAGGAATGGGAAGGAGGAATCACAACGACAAACACCAGGATAAGAAAGGAAAGGCCATCTGCAAGTACTACATTGAAGGGAGATGTACCTGGGTAAGATCACATTATGTTTGGAGCATTTTGTGGTTTTAGTTTGCTGCCAACTTATTTCTTTCTAACATTATACTGTTATTTTTCAGGTTTTTTTCCAAGTTTCTTTGCATCTAATATTTAAAGTTAATACAAATAACATACTATTCTCACAGATGCTGAACCTTTGCTGAAATTATCAATTATTCAACACAACAAAATGTTTGGTTAGATATGTACTGTGGTTACTATATAATAAAATGAAAACAGTATCCACAGGTAATCAAAACCGATCTCTCAAAGTCCTTAGTCATGAGGTTTCGGGCATTCAGATTTCATCATGACTTTTTTTTTTTACCGCCAGGGTGACCACTGCAACTTCAGCCACGATGTAGAGCTGCCAAAGAAGAAAGAGCTATGCAAGTTCTACATCACTGGATTCTGTGCACGGGCTGACCACTGTCCTTACATGCATGATATCCTTCACTATTGACCGCAGAGTGAATATTAATAGATGCTAATTTATGCTGTTTAATTCCAAAGTGTTCCCTCTGAATTGTGAGTTTGCATGAATCTTTTTGCTGTTTTTGTTTCTCCTTGACTCCCATATTACGTGAATTCCCCTGTAAGCTGTTCCACACCACAGGCAACTGTGTCAATGGGGATGAATGTATGTTTTCACATGATCCCCTCAATGATGACACCCAGGAGCTGCTCAACAAGGTAAGGTCCTGGGAATTTGAGTGACCTAATCTTAAAGGCTTGTTTATACAATGCACATAGTAGTTACATACATTGAATCATTATTATTATTATTATTATTATTTTTTTTTTTTTTTTTAAATAACACTCATGTTTTATTTCCACATCTCACATAAGTAATAAGTTAATTACTTCACAAAAACCCCTTAAAGATTCCAGAAGTATGGACTCAGCCAGTTTTCTAGTTGAAAAACAGTTGTGCAACATAGTACCATGAAAACCTTTTGCACCCGCACCCAATGTGCAACAATGACATAACATTTGGTACACCAAAAAACAATTTACCATGAGCTTTGTAGGTATTTCAAATGTGTATATATATATATATACTGCATATACTTGATTTGACTTTGTTTAGATGCTGGCTGAGGATGCAGAGGCTGGAGCTGAGGATGAGAAGGAGGTCGAGGAACTGAAGAAGCAGGGAATCAATCCTCTTCCTAAACCGCCTCCTGGAGTTGGCCTCCTCCCCACCCCTCCACGACCTCCTCCTGTGGATGCCAACACAGGCACTGGGGATTTTGGTGGGGATTTTGGTGGGCCTCCACCAGGTGAATTTGGGTGTCCTCCTGACCAGGTTCCCCCCGGACCAGGACCAGTTCCGATGCCAAATCCCTGTATTGGTCCTCCTGTAATTGGCCCTGATGGAAATCCCTTCCAAGGCGGGCCACCAAATCCCAATATACCTCCTCCGCACATGGGCCCCCCACCTCCTTGTTCTGCGGGGGGAGGTGGTGTAGGGAAGAAAATACCCTCATTGTTTGAGATTAAAGTTCAGCCAACAGGACAGCTGGCTCAGAAACTGGCTGTCAGGTAAGAGGATACAAATTTATCATGGAGATTTAATATTTATATTCACATTTAGAGAAAGCTTACTTGTGTGATGAAATTTGATCCTAATTTTTGTAGATAACTAAAGGAGTCATTTACCCTCTGCCTTAAAAAGTAGGCTCTGAACATTTTTAGATTGCACTTTCACTAAGAATGGCAGCTGCTTTGATCATAACATCAGTTGAACGATTGCTCTGAAGTCAATATATAGTACATTGTTTATTCATGTTAGAGTTTAATTCCTTTGAATGTAAATTACACATTTACAGACTCAATTTTAAATGTTACACTATTTCATTGAACACAAAGTCCAATATGTATTTTTAATACAGTTTTGTTTTCTATTACTCACCGTTAAGACTATACCTTGTTATCATAGATAAATTAACAGCAGTGAAACTGAAACCCTATAGACCAGTAATAATGTGTTTCATTTGTTAAACTGTGTTTCTATGTCTCTACTCCCCATTTCCTATGGTCCCGCTTGTATCAGAAGCCAGGGCCCCAATGGCAACCAGGGTCAAACCCCACCTGGACCCCAAGGAGCCCCTGGCACCGCCTCAACCCACTACCCTTCCCCTCCGGGCATGATGTCTCCAGACATGCAAAACATGGGCCCCAACCTTGGGATGAACCAGGGGCCGCCAAACATGGGCCCTGGTGGACCTCCCATGATGGGAGGATATCCACCTGGTGATGGTCCTCCACATGGTGGACCTATGCCACCATGTCCACCTCAGGGTGGAGGAAATTTCTACAATAATAACTACTTCAATCAGCAGGGGGGTATGAATATGGAAGGCGTGATTCAAGAAGGTGAGTAACGCAAATTAAACACGGTTCATTTTGAATAATCATTTAGATTTTTATATTATTTAGATATTTTAATTATTTTGAATAATATTCTTCAGGTGATGGCAATCACTGTTTTTCTTCTAATAAGTGCACTCACTGTTCGGTCTTAGGTGACAACTATCAAGGTTTTGCTGGTATGGACGAAAGAGGAGGACCAGGGAAATTTGGTAATCAATCAGGTGGTCAAGAAGGCTCTGCCAACGGAGGCTTGGCCAATCAGGGAGGGATTACTGTACCTGACTTCCTGCCTCCGGCGCAACGTGTCCTGTTCATGAGAATACAACAGAAGCAGCAGGAGGAGGAGGAAAGAGCTCGGAGAATGGCTGAGGGAGGAACAGAGAAGAGTAGAGAAGCTGAAGGTAAAAGTAGTTCTATTGCTCAGATCCCATCGTCTTCAGAAGAAATGGAGAAATACTGCTACACTTTTAATACACATATAGGCCATTTTGAATTATCTGCTATTAATTGAGTTTGTGAAAGCAGTTGACCCAAACATGTCGTCCTTTTCTAGGTGATTCGGGGAACTGGTATTCTAGTGAGGATGAAGATGGTGGTGGTAGTGTGACCTCAATCTTAAAGACGCTCCGTCAGCAGACCCAGGCTCCTCAAAAACCCGATGGCCCTCCGAGCGACCCACGGCTGCAGAAGGCCTCTGCTGCCAACCCTCCGCCTCGCCCAGCGGACCCGCGCTTGATAAGGGACCCACGCCTGGCACGTTCCACCGAGTCACCCCAAGTCTCCGACTTGTCCACTCCGTCGTCCTCTGGACCACCTGCAGATCCCAGGTTAGCTCGTCTAACTGCTGCTGCCTCGGCTGGATCCACGTCCCATTCACCTCCTGCCACGAAGACAGAACCTCCTCTGGTCTACAAACCCCCACCGCTTACGGCCCCAGCAGCAGAGGAAGAGGAGACGGAGCGAGTTTTACGGGATAAGCCAGTACCAATTCCTCTGGATCCACTCATGGGCATGGCGCTGAGAGACCCACGGTCTCAGCTTCAGCAGTTTAGCCACATTAAGAAGGATATTCTGCTCCACATGCCGGCTTTTGCTAAAACTATCACCTGGTCACCCGAAGATCTCCTCCCAATCCCTCTCCCTAAGCAAGACCTCCTTCCTCTCCCTCCAGGCATCCCTCCGGTTTCCTCTCTCGACCCACGTCTCTCCCGTGCTCAGCAGCAGCACCACACATCACTCCCTCATTCACCTCCTGTACAGTCTCCTCCCTCCTTGGACCCACCTGCTCCCTCCTCCTCCTCCACTTCCTCTCTCCCAGACTTTGAGCTGCTGTCTCGCATATTAAAAACTGTTAACTCCAGCCCATCCCAGACCCCCTCCCCTCCTCTTCCCCCTTTATCTTCTCCCCCTATGACAATGCTGGGTACAACTCCCGCCGTGCCTCCTGCACCTGCAGAAAAGCCAGCTGACCCCCGCGTGGCACGTAAAGTCCCTACTGACCCCCGTCTCCAACCACAGAAGTCGTCTCTGAAGCAACCATCGGAGCCTGCACCACCTCCCGTCTCCTCTTCAACTCCAGCAACAACATCTAGCTCACCCCCTCATACTACTGCCCCCTATGACCCAAGGCTACTTTCCGCAGGTGGGGCAGGACGTGGTGTGGGAGCTGGCACACAAGGGGGAGCCAGTGTGCTGAGCAGCATCAGCCTGTATGACCCTAGGACTAACAAACCAGGCAGCCCTGGTACTAGTGGCGGCTCTAACAATTCCCCCAACTCAACCAGCACAGAGTCTAAAGTCAGTGAACCCCCAACAACAAGTAAACCCAAGTCCAAGGAGCCTCTGTTTGTACGGAAGTCTGCCCTGGACCAACCAGAGCCAGAGAAAAGTGGAGAACAAGGGACAGATCGATACAATAGTTATAATAGGCCCCGACCCAAACCTGCCCCCTCTCCGAACTCCACGGTCCAGGGAGGGCCCACTGCAGCCGGTGTAACTGCAGCCGGAGGTCAGGGCGCTCCTGGAGCAGCTGCAGACCAGGGGCCTGCAGGCGTCCACAACCTACCAGTGTCCTCGTTGTTTGGTGTGGTGAAGCAGGCGACTAAGCCTGGTGGGACCAGTAGCCCTTTTGGAGGAAACAGCCCAGCACAGCCTGACCAGGCGGCCACAGAGCAGGACAACGCCTCATTGAAGGACGTTTTTAAAGGCTTTGACCCCACAGCCTCACCTTTCTGTCAGTAACCCCCCCCCCCCCCCCGACCTTGGAACCCTAATTTTTAACAGTTTTGAACACTGAACAGATCAGTTTGAAAAAAAGAGAGACATGTGCACAGGGGCAACGGCCTGCAAAACTGGTTGACAAAGTCTTTGTGAACAAACTGATAATATGCAACATGTTTGATGCACACACAAACATACTTTACCAGTGTTGCAGATTCAGATTCTATGAAAGACTTGGGGTATGGGAAGAGTTTAAAGAATAATCTCTTAATCTCTATTTTAAACGAAATTATTGATGTACAAATAAAATATATTCTCTTCATCTCAGTGCTCAATGAAAAAATATTCAGACAGCAGCAAAAAAACACATTTATATTCATATCTCTTTTTGTTATATATTTCCTTTTTTTTGCTTCAGCTCTTGAGCTTCACTTTCTGTAAATCTTTTAATCTATAAAGAGTTTGATGTGCTTGTCTGCATTGTTGGAAAATTGAAGTTGTTGGTGCACTTCACAACAGATATACGTTACTGTTTTTGTCAGATTTTCTCAAAAAAGATGCTCTTTTGTGTTTGGTTATTAAAAATGGCACTGAACAGAACTTCTCAAGTCCTGTTGCAGAAACATATTCCTGCTATGCCACTGCCTTCTCACTGTTCTTAATTACTTTAAGAAACTTGGTTCAACAAAGCCTATGTTTTGTCCGTATGACCCGCTATGTCACGTTGTCTGCTGAAACGCTTGCAAATACCTAAACTTAAATCTATTTTCTGCTCGGTTTGTTTTTTAAGTATTTATTTTTCTACTTGCACTGTCCGTTTGTGTCCTCTGAGGGTTGTATCAATATTTTAATGTCTGTGGCTCCTTCAGCTGATCATTTTACTGTTTCATTTCAGATATTTAGCTCTTACCTAAAAACAAAAAAAAACTCACTTTCTCTGTTGTAGAAAGTGACCGTGTGACCTTTTCAGCACTGCTCCTCTACACCACTGTCATGTCCCTCCATCGTATACTTGCGTTACTTTTACTTTTGTTTTATCAATCTGTGAAATTTGAGAAGGTTCAGTTCATCAGTAACGTCTTCTGTATCTTGGGGCGAGTAGTCGACATGTAAAAGAGATTTTGCTGCTCAAACTCAAGATACAAATCATCAGGTCCTGCTCCAGTGGCACATTCTCGCTGGTCGGTGGTTAGCCGTAGCATCGGCGACGTTGCAGAGACGTTTAAAATATTTCTCTGCTGAAGAGGTGACGTTGCACGAAGGCTCCGCCTTGGTCACGTTATCTCACCTTGTTTGAAAGAGGAAACTTGATTGATTCACCAATTCCAACACCGTCTTGATTTTATTTTACTTATTCAGAATTGAGAGAAATCCTACGAGACATAGGATGGAGCAAAATGAAGACTTATCAGCATCAATTACGACTTGCCGCTTTCCTCTCTAGTGGTTGGTGACAATCGTAATAATAGACTTGGACCTAAAATTTAAATAATGCATAAATCTTGCATTGACCTGTACAGGTGCTCCCTCCACCATCGGCCTGAGCACTAAACACAAACGCTATGTTTTTCTCTCTCTCTCAGACGTACAGTAGAAGATGTTCATAGTTAAGATGAGTGTTCAAGTCTCATCTCCAGAACTTCCCATGTAGTTTATGCCTTATACCAGAAACAGTTGAATCTGATTTGGGCCGAGGATGAGGATGTTTATTCCCATTTTTGCCCGACGGGCCAGATATTTCATTGCTCGGCTCGTTGTTCACTGTAGCGGAGCTTTAAGGAGTCTGATTGTACAACAGCTGTCAGGATCATCGTCAACTGTCTTGTGAATAAATGTTGATTGTTTTAATTTATTTTTTTTATATACTCGGGTAAATATACTTCCTCATTCATCATTTTTTTTGAACTGAATCATTTTATATGTCAGGACTATGAAAGTACCATTCACCTCAGTGGGATGCAGGCAGCCTGCAACAGTGTAAAGAGTGGAGAATATTTTTTTAAAATTTGGTTTTGTGTATAAAGACTCAAACTAACAAAAGATTCACTATTTGCTCTTTCTTGCCAGGACATCAAAAATCCTCTTAAATGGCTGAGTGTCAGCTATAGCAAGTGTGAACATGATTGTTGATTTGTCCCTTAATGACTTTGTTTTATAGATTTACTTTATGTTCCCCTTTTCTTGCCATGTACATTTGACCAGTATCCTGTCTTTGGGGAGTGGAGTTTTCTAACTGTACACTGTAGGTGAGGTTGTCTAAAGTATTTAAATAAAGTTGACACGTGATCAACCAGTTATAACTGTTTATAAGCATTTTCTTTTCCTCTGTTTGATTTAACCAGTTTGTCTGGAATGAGTAAGAACTTTCCTCTGGCATAAACTTAACCATAAACAAACCAACATTTGTTCTACAGTAGAAGGTCTGGATATGACTTAGAGAAGCGTACAGGTGGGGTTTAGTAAATCAGGAGTATTCACTCGGGTCGAGGCTGTGGTCACTGAAATGACTTTTCTTCTCTGTAACTGTCCATTTTTTCCCTTTTGTTCTTGTTTTGCTTCTTCACTTAAATCATAAATTATTGTTAAATGGAAAATTCCCTCTGATTCTGAATTCTAAATTCTATAATTCTTCTACTGCTGGTGTCACTTTTTCTGACATGTGTTTCTTCCTATATTTAGGAGGCCAGTGAGCGTAGCTGTGCAGCTCTTGGCTCGGCCTCTCTGGATTCCGATCAACATCCCTGCAGCATGCAGCCCGTTTCCCTGTTCGCTACGATCCTGCCGTGACTCACTTCCTGCTCCCCTCCCATCCTGCAACACTGGCTCCAGGAAGACAAACTATTCATCCAGCACCTCAAAGGTTTCCTATCTTTCACTCTGTCTCACACACACACACATGCACACGCCTTACTGGGTGTATTTTTTTTTTTTTTTTTTTTTTAATGGGGCGCAGGGAAAAGATTATTCAATAATTTCCTTTTGTCAAGAATCTAAATATGTCTAGTGGGGTTAAGGTCAGGAGACTGTAGATAAGGTAACTAAAACTCACCGAGTGCTCAGTTTTGGTGCATCATTTGGTGTATTATTATTATTACATATTCAATCTAAATGTGAATGAAGAATAATCACAAATGAGATTGAGGCTGTCAACTAAATAGCGAGCGACGGCAACCTTAACGGATGTTTCTGGCACTTCAGATACAACTGACGTTTCATTGACCACTTTCAAACCTCAGCTAAAGCTTTCTAAAAAATGATTTGTGGACTCATAATGTGTTAAGTGTGCAAAAAAAGGCACTTCAAGGCACTCGCTTTTACCAATTAAAATGTCTGTTATCATTATGGCAGGGTTCCTACGCAGCATGGAAAAGTATGGAATTTAATTTGAGTAATTTCCTGCTCTGGATAAGTATGGAAAAACTTTTGTCTTATTATCTCACTTTCTAAAATAAAAAATATATTAATACAAATCAAAACAAGTTACTAACATAACATAGCCTACCTGTAGATCAGGGGTTCTCAAAGTTCTGATACCTGAGGGCCAATTTAGGAACCCAACATTGGACTGAGGGTCGCCAAAGGAAAAAAAACCAGGAAGAAATCCCATTTGTAATCATTTTAATGACCAGATTGCAGTTCTACAGTTTAGCGTTAAGTAATATAATGTAATTTAAGCATTAATATAATAACGTTTTATAATTGACTGGGTAATTACCCAGTATTTTGGCCATTCTTCTTACCTTCTAATTACAGGTTAATACCAAGTAACACATTTCTGTTACCATATATTTACTGGGTAAATAGCTAGTAATTGGGGGCTGTAGCTACCTGCTTATTACCAGCTTATAACACAATAATACACTAAAATTCACCATATACAAACCAGGTAAATACCCAGTATTTTTGTTTACACTTATTGGTCTGTATACAGTAATGTCCAATAAACATTTAACAAGGTTAGTCGCTCCTGGATTAAAACTATCAACTGTAATTCATTGCGGGCCGCCAGAAATGTTTCTGCGGGCCGCCATTGGGCCCCGGGCCGCACTTTGAGAACCAATGCTGTAGATGATATATGAAATTAATCAAGCTGGCTGTAGAATGGTGTCAAGTTACAATTGTTACCGTTTTCCGTGCAACTGCGATTCTCATTTATTTATTTATTTATTTTTCTATACATGTCGTCGAGCCGGCCGCCTATTGTCGACTGCGACAGCATCATGGGTCGATGCAAGTTTTTCCGAGGGCTGGCTTCATGTGAAATGAGTGAAGGATTTTAAAACCATTTATTTACATAATAAGCATCTAACAATTGTTATTCAGATGTTTAATATTGATTGAAAAATCAGAAAAAACAGAAGTCTGGAAATTTGAGTCGGGAAAAGTATGGAATTTTGAAATGGAAGAAAAAAAATGTGTAGGAACCATCAGAAATTGATTTATTTTTCAGTTCTACCGACTGTCAGTACTGCTACCAACCGCCATCACGCTACATGTTAAAACTTGAAGGTGCTGATGTGCAGAAACTCTCGTGTGACCTGAGAGTCGTGTCATCATAAAGATTTGATGCAAGCTGAGGCCGGCGGAGCAGCAAGGCTTTCTGAATCATTTCACGCCCGTGAACGCAACTTGTGGAGCCACCTGTGATTGAGCCAGGTGGATCCCTGTGCTGTGCAACCGTGGAGGTGTGTCACATGAGCAATAGTTTCACTGTGACTGTGGGAGCAGACGGCAGAGTTGTTGGTGGAGAGTCAGTAAATTAAAAATTTGTATAAAACAAACAGCAAGTGGGACCGTGTTGCATCTCATTCCCTGTCTCCCCTCATCTCCTGCCCTCCCCTGATGTCAAATACAGAAATACAGCAGGAAAATAATGTTGTATTGTTTTCCTGGCGTTCTCTGAAGTTGTGTGTTCGCCCTATCTTTTATCAGTAATCTGCTTAGCTCCCCGCTCTGTGGTAAGTGCGTTTATATATAGAAGATCTGATCCTCTTAGACGGCGGCTTTGGCTGGGATTTGGATATCGACGGCCCGATAGCTGCAGTGCTGTTTCTGTGCTCGAGAGGGCGCTGTCTGTGAATACCAGTGTTGATGGCTGGGGCTGAGACTTTTTCCATTCATTAGATGTGTTTTGTCTCTCTCTCGCTCTGCTTGTTTGCGTCCGTCTGTCTCATTATTCTGACTCAATGCTTTGCACATGTCATAATACTGAGGTAATACCCACATGCTGCTCCAAACAGAGCACATGACAACAGAAGGTAAAGGGACTTGGGGAGAATTATTCCATGGTTGTTAATATTGTGGCTCAAAATATCTAAAATAATGAAAATGCACTTAACATTTAGCTTATTTATTGCCATCTCTTTCCTTCAATGAGACTGTGAGCTGCTTGTTGTAACAGGTCAGATAACAGCGTCTGTTAGATATACATTCTTCCCCCTGATTCACTGTGTTTTATAATGTTGGGAGATAGTTGAGCTCAAAAACAGTGAATTTACCTCCAGATAACTATAACCTTGTGAACCCTTAGGTTGACATGAATCATCGCTCTGTGTTTTGACTGTCTCTGCTGTTTTATCATCATGTTAGGGAGGCCAGTGGTAACTGTGTGTGCTGAATGTGACCTTCTGCCATCGCTGTTTTCATGACTCGATTGTTGTACGAGGAGGCCTCGTGTGTCACGGGACGTCGACAGCAACATTCCCAAATTTATTTCCAGTTCAATAATAAATCAAGATTTATTTGGTGCTTTGAATTATGCCCAAATGAACATATTTCAGTCAGACAAGACGCTTCCCTCTATAACCTGAATTACAGCCTCTGTCAGCTGTTGTTTTGCCTTTTGACAACATGAGACAGAGATCATGACTATTTTAATTATTGTGTATCTTGAGTGTAAAAGGAAATTTTCAACGTTGCCTTTGCACATCTTGCTGTAGAGCAATTGGTGAGTGCTAAGCAGAACCATATAAGGTTCTTCGGCTTGTCCTCATAGGAGAACCCTTTTTGGCCCCACATAGAACTTTTATATAAAGGTTCCACCAAGAACCCTTTTAAAACCCTTTATTCAGGAAAGGGCTTATAAAGGGTTCTCTGGATCAAAATGGTTCTTACTAGAACCATTAGTGCTACCAAAAACCCTTGGTCGCACTAATGCATTGGTTCTCAAAGTGTGGCCCGCGGGCCAATGTTGGCCCGCAGAAACATTTCTGGCGGCCCCGCAATGAATTACAGTTGATAGTTTTAATCCAGGAGCTACTAAGCTTGTTAAATGTTTATTGGACATTACTGGATACAGACCAATAAGTGTAAACAAAAATACTGGGTATTTACCTGGTTTCTATATGGTGAATTTTAGTGTATTATTGGGTTATAAGCTGGTAATAAGCAGGTAGCTACAGCTCCCAATTACTAGCTATTTACCCAGTAAATATATGGTAACAGAAATGTGTTACTTGGTATTAACCTGTAATTAGAAGGTAAGAACAATGGGCAAAATACTCGGTAATTACCCAGTAAATTATTATATTAACGCTTAAATTACATTATATTAACGCTTATATTACTTAACGCTAAACTGTAGAACTGCAATCTGGTCATTAAAATGATTACAAATGGGTTTTTTTTTTCCTTTGGCGGCCCTCAGTCCAATGTTGGGTTCCTAAATTGGCCCTCAGGTATCAAAGCTTTGAGAACCCCTGCACTAATGGTTCCAGGTAGAACCTCAGCCCTTGTAAAAGGACCATTTTGGAACCCCTATTTCTAAGAGTGTGGGGTTTACAGCCTCAGAACATTAAAGTTAAGACAACTCGATTGTGATAATGACCAACAAACACAGTTTCCATATTCAAAAAATCTGATGAAATGGAAAGGAACTTCAACAAACTCCTAATTTTTAACAATTTTAGAACCACCAAGAAAAACCTTCCTCTTCCACCTGTTTATACTAAACTGGCCGTGAGTTTCCTCTTCTCTTGCTCTTCTGTTACTGTTTAAACTAAATTCATTCTAAACAAATACGGGGAAACATACAGTTGGACAGAGGTGAACATCATATGATACAGTTACGCAAACTCTTTGTGCCACACAGAAGTCTTCGTTTACTGGCCGTGAGATGTTCTGATAGAGAAAAGACTCATCAGTGTTCACCGTGCCCTTCAACTGGAGCGTTTCTGATAAATGGATCTGCAGTGTGAGGTTGAGATGTACAAACTGACATCACTGTGTTGGTATTTATGTGCTCAACATGTGACAGAGGCCTTTGTGGCAGCCACACGCTTATAGTGGCTCTCTTTGTGTGTGTGCGTGTGTGTGTATGTGTGTTTGCGTGTCCACAATTAAGTATGTATGACTGTGGCTGTGTGGGTCTCGGATCGGTAACGTCACGTCGAGCTATAGCGTTTTGTGAAATTTGCAACATAATACACACTAGAGCTGCAACTAACGATTATTTTCGTAATCGATTAATCTGTCGATTATTTTCTCGATTAATCGATGAATCAGTTGGTCCAGAAAATGTCAGTGTTCGTCAAACCTGGAAATGACGATGTTCTTGAATGTCTTGTTTTGTTCACAAACCAAAATGATTCAGTTTTAATGATTTCTTTGTTATTTGGGGCAAAGAAACGAAGAAAACATTCACATTTAAAGCAGAACTAGACCGGAAGTTCCTATTATCGCAGTTTTTTTTTGGTGTGTATCTGCGTCATTACCTTGTTTATGAAGCCCTGACGGTTCGAAACAAACAGTTCAGCCACTGCTGAGAACGTTGTGTTTTATTGTAATCTCGGGGCTCAACGAGATCACTGAAAATCCCGTAATAGTTACGTAAACAGCGGTTCTCCTGAACAACCGATCGTCCTGCTCCGGGCACTAGTCCGGGCACATCCGGTTGCGTACATTGAACCGCAGAAGAAAAATAACGTCCGTTGTGGAGGTGTTTCACGAGCAACAGTGTCTTCTGACTCTGGGTCTGACTCCGGTTTAAAGTCATAAAGGGACTGCGGCGGGGAGTCGTGAAGAAGCTATTTTTAAACACTGTTAAAACAATGTTTTGATAATGAGGAGCAGTGCATCCACCGTTCCAGAGGGGGGCGCTGCGCTTCTGAGAGCCGACGTGATAGATTACGTCACTTCCAGATACCTGGCCAATCACAACACAGTCTGTCTTCTCGGGCGAGGTTTATGGCTGAAACAGCGCGACTGACAAGCGCTTCGAAAAGGACAGATTTCAATCGGCTCGTTTACATCAACTAGGAGGATTTTGACCATAAAAACAACTTAATATATGTAAGTAGACCTCCATAACTCACATATATGTGCAACAGGACCACTCTATGTGACCTTTAAGAAGCTAAAACAATCAGAAATCTTGTTTTAATCATGAAAAAAGCTTCAAACCGATTATCGATTATCAAAATAGTTGCCGATTAATTTAGTGATCGATTAATAATCGATTCATCGATTAATCGTTTCACCTCTAATACACACATTGTAAAGAAACACACGCAAACCACAGCGTTAAAGCCCTGAAGTGCGTCTGCTCAAGTTAAGCTGCAGTAACATGTAAATGTGAGTCGCTGACAGACTGTAAAATCAAACAAAACAACCTTATATTTGGCCCAATGTCGTTTGATATTGTATATTACCAGAAGTGGGAAAAAGTACTAAAATATTGTACTCAAGTAAAAGTACCAATACTTTGATGAAAATGTACTCAAGTAGAAGTAAAAAGTTTGAAATGCACTCAAAGTAAAAGTTACTTAGTTACGTTGTGTGGGGTGTGAGTCCTGATTTTAAATTGTACTTTAAAAAAAATACAAAATACACAAAAAAAAGTATTCAATACAGTAACGTGAGTAAATGTATTTCGTTATTTACCACCTCTGTATATTACCTATTTCTATAGTGACATGAAGGCTGCTGATGCTTCGTTAAGTATGTTTGTATTAGAGTGTGTGTTGTTTATTGTGATACTGAATGTTTATTCCTGCACTGTGTCATGCTAAAGAGTGTGGGATTGTAATGACTGTAGTTCCCATGAGGCCTTGGCGGACGTGCACACACACACGCACACACACGCACACACACACACACACACACACACACACACACACACACACACACACACACACACACACACACACACATTAGCACAGCAAATAAATTACATTCCCTCGCTCCTTACCCTAACCATAACAACAAAATGCCCAAACCTTACCCTAACCCCAACCAAAAACCAAATTCTAACCCTAGAACCAAGTCTTAAGCCCCAAAAGGCCCTTTAAGCTGTGACAGAACATGAGGACGAGCCAAAATATCCTCACTCCCTATGGATTAAACAGTTTTTGGTCCTCACAAAGATGCCCATACAAGAACACACACATATGTTTGTGTAGCTATTCCTCTTAGGACACTGCATTGACTTCCATTCATTTGGACGGACAAATCAAAGCATTATGTTGACCATAACTACATTACATAACATGTCTAACCCTAACCCTAACTTAAAGGTGAAGTAAGTAGTTTATAGTGCCATCTAGAGGAGAGGCTGAAGTTTACAACAAAGAACTGCTCCTCTGCTCACCCCCTCCCTTCCCTGAGCGCTACGGTGTCCTCAGCTGGTCAAATGTCGTCCTCGTCGTCTTTCTCCGTGTCAGCAGATGAGGTTCGTGAGGCGAGGGAGAGGGCGGAGCTACCGCGGCCGTAGCAGACGAAGCGGAGAGAGAGGAGGCGGGACTTCAGCTACAAGTAAAGAGACGCTTGATTTGTTCTCTCGCGTTTGTCCTTACAGGCTCCGGTAGAAACATGGCGTCTCTCTGCTAACAGTGGCTATGCAACCGCGGCCCGCGACCATGTTATTTTACATGACTTTTTGAAACACTACGAAAATGAAACAAAAACTATTATACAGCGACTAGACAATGCAGGAGCACATAATATGTATAAAAAAGTGGATTTTGGGTTATATAAACCCATAAATACTACATATTGTACCTTTAAGTAAAAGTTACTTAGTTACGTTGTGTGGGGTGAGTCCTGATTTTAAATTGTACTTTAAAAAAAATACAAAATACACAAAAAAAAGTATTCAATACAGTAACGTGAGTAAATGTATTTCGTTATTTACCACCTCTGTATGTTACCTATTTCTATAGTGACATGAAGGCTGCTGATGCTTCGTTAAGTATGTTTGTATTAGAGTGTGTGTTGTTTATTGTGATACTGAATGTTTATTCCTGCACTGTGTCATGCTAAAGAGTGTGGGATTGTAATGACTGTAGTTCCCATGAGGCCTTGGCGGACGTGCACACACACACGCACACACACACACACACCGGAGTAAACATTGGCACCATATTTTAGACTACACAATGTCATACAACTGTTTAATTTGGTGGTCTCATAGACTGTATATATTTTTTTTAAAGATTATACATTTTCACACACACACATCACACACACACACACACACACACACACACACACACACACACACACACACACACATTACATTCCCTCGCTCCTTACCCTAACCATAACAACAAAATGCCCAAACCTAGCCCTAACCACAACCGAAAACCAAATTCTAACCCTAAAACCAAGTCTTAAACCCCCAAAAGGCCTTTCAAGCTGTGACAGAACATGAGGACGAGCCAAAATGTCCTCACTCCCTATGGATTATACAGTTTTTTTGGTCCTCACAAAGATGCCCATACAAGAACACACACATGTGTTTGTGTAGCTATCCCTCTTGGGACACTGCATTGACTTCCATTCATTTGGACGGACAAAACAAAGCATTATCTTTAAAGTTGACCATAACTACATTACATAACATGTCTAACCCTAACCCTAACTTAAAGGTGAAGTAAGTAGTTTATAGTGCCATCTAGAGGAGAGGCTGAAGTTTACAACAAAGAACTGCTCCTCTGCTCACCCCCTCCCTTCCCTGAGCGCTACGGTGTCCTCAGCTGGTCAAATGTCGTCCTCGTCGTCTTTCTCCGTGTCAGCAGATGAGGTTCGTGAGGCGAGGGAGAGGGCGGAGCTACCGCGGCCGTAGCAGACGAAGCGGAGAGAGAGGAGGCGGGACTTCAGCTACAAGTAAAGAGACGCTTGATTTGTTCTCTCGCGTTTGTCCTTACAGGCTCCTGTAGAAACATGGCGTCTCTCTGCTAACAGTGGCTATGCAACCGCGGCCCGCGACCATGTTATTTTACATGACTTTTTGAAACACTACGAAAATGAAACAAAAACTATTATACAGCGACTAGACAATGCAGGAGCACATAATATGTATAAAAAAGTGGATTTTGGGTTATATAAACCCATAAATACTACACAGTGTCCCTTTAAGCACAATTCAAAATATTAGCCCGAGACTTAACAACTTCCTCAGGAATGAGGTTCTGCTCGTTAGATTTGGTCTTCAAGGTCAGTGTTATAGTGTCAGAAAAGATGTGACAGTTTCTTTTCTAATCTTTTCTTTTTTCGTCTGTTCCGAGGTTACTGTAGTTCACGTTCTTGTGTTTCACTTCTGGCTCGATGGCCACTGACCTTGCATTCATCAAAACAAAATTCCCTCCATATCTCCTCCCGTTTTTTTTTCCTCCTCGTACTCCATATTGGCCAAAGGCGGGACAAGCCCATTTCTCCTCCGTGATGGATCACTTCACAACAAAGTAAACAATGCTCTGCTTTCCTGTTCAAAGCAAAGGGGAACATTATATTCTCAGTCGGGCTGCAGCCGCCCTGTCTGTCTGGTTGCTGAAAAAACCATGTGCCTCTATTTCCTGTGCATAATGATGACAATCCTTGAATTGACAAACATCATTAGTGTGGTGTGTTTTTTCGACCCTGATCTGGGAAACCTTGTGCATAAAGATGTCCATGTGTGTGAATGCTCAGTTTCTTGATAATGAAAATCAATCTTGTGTAGCTTTTTTTTTGTATGAGCTCAGTTTATGAAACATCTGTTGGGTTTAATTTCAGAGCTCTTTATTAGTTTGTGGAGCTTGTCTTCATGTTGTTCATGCTGCTGATTAGGTTTTTTTTTTGTGTTGTTTTAATCTTAAATGCTAAATTCTGCTTTTAAGTATTGTAACTTAATGCATACTTGTGTATAGTTTATTAGGAATACCTGTGTGTGCCGGCTTATTCATTCATTATCCAATCATGGTGACACAGAGCATTGCATACAATCTTGAAAATGCAGGTCAGGAGTTTGTGAGTGTTTATTGGGAATTGGGACAAAATCGGTGAGTGCAGTCCTGTGGACGGAAACACCACAGAGGGAGATTCTCAGCTGCTTACCCACTTTTGTTAAAAGCAAGGGTTACATAGGGATACAACATGGTATGTGTCTGTCCGTCCCTCAGTCATCGTCATCCTCTGTTCCCAGAGACGCCAGCGTCGACGTCTTAACTTCCTGTTGTGGAGCAGCCTGATCCAAACCACAGGACAGATTTAAAACTGACCATGGCTGGCAAGGGCCCAAACACACACACACACACACACATATTCTTGTACTTGCTGCATACTGAGGACCAGCATTTCCACTTTATAAATCATCACAATTACAAATATCGACTTCATGAATGACATCTACAAAGAACTACTGGGGGTTTTTTTTTAATTGTTGGTCCAAAATTTAACAAATACGTCATACTATAATATATCGTCCAAAATTTGAAAAAAAAAATTGACCCAACATTTTTGGACCAAAATTTGACAAAAACGTCATACTATATACTATATCGTCCAAAATTTGAAAAAATCTTTGACAAAAAATGTTTGGTCCAAAATTTGACAAAAACGTCATACTTTACTTTGTCGTCCAAAATTTGAAAAAAAAATTGGACCCAAAATTTTTGGACCAAAATTTTACAAAAACGTCATACTATAGTATACCGTCCAAAATTTGACCCAAAAATTTGACCCAAAAATGTTTGACCAAAATTTGACAAAAACGTCATACTATGATATATCGTCCAAAATTTGAAAAAAAAAATTGACCCAAAACTTTTGGTCCAAAATTTGACAAAAACGTCATACTATGATATATCGTCCAAAATTTGAAAAAAAAAAATTGACCCAAAACTTTTGGTCCAAAATTTGACAAAAACGTCATAATATACTATGTCGTCCAAAATTCGAAAAAATCTTTGACAAAAATTTTTTTGTCCAAAATTTGAAAAAAAACGTCATATGTCATCCAAAATTTGACAAAAAAGTCATACTATACTATGTTGTCCAAAAGTTGAAATTTCTTTTTGAAAAATTGAGTATAGCATGTTATAGCGACCTAAGGAAGGTGATTTGAAGTGAGGACCGGCCAAAATGTCCTCACTCCCTAAAAATGACCTCACTTTGTTGGTTAAAAACCCTCACTGGTCCTCAGTATGCCGCAAGTACAAGAACACACACACACACCGGAGTAAACATTGGCACCATATTTTAGACTACACAATGTCATACAACTGTTTAATTTGGTGGTCTCTCATGGACTGTATATTTTGTTTTTAAAGATTATAAGTTTTCACACTCACAGGTGCACACACACACACACACACATACACCTCCGTCTTCTTGGGAACTTTCCAGTATCAACAAGTCAGGAGTTGAATGTTTGTTTGTCTTACAGTTCAGCCATTATGTTCCCAGGTCTATTATGTCAATCACACATAAATAAACATGTACACTACAACATACACCACTCCCCTCTAAAGTCCCACGTATTCCCAATCTCTATCATCAACACAAAGCCCTAAAAAACAAGTGTCAAAAGCAAAATTCAACTGAAATGTTTTCGCCCCCCCCCATCTCATCTAACTAAGAGTCAGATGAGAAAGGCATCCACCCTGCTGCTTCCCTTCCTCTCTTTCTCTGCTGTTGTCTATTTTGGTGTGTTTGTTCCAGGCAGGCAGAGTCCCTCCGGATGACCCTCAGCCTTGACTGAGAGAGGAGGAGGAGGAGGAGGAGGAGGAGGAGGAAGAAAGGGGAGGGAACACGAGGAGACCCTAGGAGTGGAGGGGAGGGGAGGGCAGGATTGTGGGAACGGAAGGAGGCCAAAGGAGGATCAGCCCTGGTTTGGGGAGAGGAGGGACTGGGCGAAAACACATATGTACTGTGTGGTGCATCATGTGGTGGGTATGTCTGAGAAAAAGCGAGAGAGACCCAAAACCTTTGTGTAATAATAATTGTGGCACATTCACTGTGTGTTAATACATACACACTTTCTGTGTGAATATCTGTGTTATCGCTCGCTCTGTATTTTGGTGCAGAAGTTGACACATTTACAGTGTCCTGTGTTATTTTGCCCTCAGTCTCTTACATCATTCATTGTTTTGCTTTCCACAGCTCGCTCGCTCACTCTCTGGAAAACGCTGCTGGAAAAAGCTCTGAGCTGTTAGAGCCTGTGAGGCAGCCCTGCAGCATATGATGAGCAGCTCTTTAAAGGGACGACAGACAAACTCGTTGCGGTTCGTCACTGGTGTAAAGATGCAGCCTTTTCCTCAGAGCTGGTGCTTTATTGTGTAACACCCTTGTGGAATGATGATAAGTGAAAATGGTTCTCAGTTTGCGGTGCAATTTGGCTTTTTTTATTTATTTTTTATTTATCAGGGCTCATTATACATGTGGATGGTGTTGTTTTGTCTTCACCATCACACTATGCACTCGGTTTCAACACCATAATGACAAGTCTAAAGCCCAATTTATACTCCTGCGTAAAGTGCTCTGCGTAGGCTACGCAGAGTCCTCTGCGTCGACACAGAACCTGTTGTAGAGTCTCTGCGTCGTCTCCGACTGCACGGAATATTTTTTAAATGTCCGTCACTCCGTCAAGGGACAACGGAGACGGCAAGAGCTGCGATTGGTCCTCAGGACAGGCCGAGCAAAGCTGCTCTGTGCCGGCTCACAGTGAGCACCGAGCGTCCACAGAGGTGGAGCTGATCACCGCCGAGAACGTCGCTGCCGAACTATAAATACGTCATATCTTAACACACACAGCACATGTTTAGACTCTAAATGGCCAATTTCTCACCTCAAATTATCTTAAAACTGCGTTCCGGGACACAGAAAAGTGAGAAACGGCCACTGTTTCAACAACAACAGTTTTTCTCCCTCGGACGCCATTGCTCACTGTAGCCAAAAGCACAACAACCTTGTGCAGCGACCCCTACTGATCGGGCGGGAAATTGCAGCGCGTGTCCGTCACCACGACGCAGAAGTATAACGGCTCGAGGCGTCTCCGTGGTGACGCAGACGGATAACGCATACGCAGTCAGAGAAGTATAATGTGGCCTTAAGTCAACAGTGATCTATTCCAGCTTAAAGGTGACTTAAAGGTGAAGTAAGTAGTTTATAGTGCCATCTAGAGGAGAGGCTGAAATTTACAACAAAGAACTGCTCCTCTGCTCACCCCCTCCCTTCCCTGAGCGCTACGGTGTCCTCAGCTGGTCAAATGTCGTCCTCGTCGTCTTTCTCCGTGTCAGCAGATGAGGTTCGTGAGGCGAGGGAGAGGGCGGAGCTACCGCGGCCGGAGCAGACGAAGCGGAGAGAGTGGAGGCGGGACTTCAGCTACAAGTAAAGAGACGCTTGATTTGTTCTCTCGCGTTTGTCCTTACAGGCTCCCGTAGAAACATGGCGTCTCTCTGCTAACAGTGGCTATGCAACCGCGGCCCGCGACCATGTTATTTTACATGACTTTTTGAAACACTACGAAAATGAAACAAAAACTATTATGCAGCGACTAGACAATGCAGGAGCACATAATATGTATAAAAAAGTGGATTTTGGGTTATATAAACCCATAAATACTACATATTGTCCCTTTAACTGGAATTTGATGAAGTGACTTGTGCTCATGTTAACCTGTTCCTAAACGATCATGGTTTATTTCCCTCAGTGATATTTTTAAGATGTAAGATAAGCATATACAGTATAATGTTAACCGTGCTAATCGTTTACCAACACATTCTAGTTTTACATCCACTTCAGTTCTAAAGTATATTAAATGTTCAGAGGCGCTGTTTGTGAACAGGCAGGGCAGGCAACTGCTTGGGGCCCCGAGCCGATAGGGGGCCCCCCGACATTCGGACCCTGAGGGCTGTTTTTTTTACTGAAATGTGCAGTGAGCAGCCGCCTCCCCGTCCCCCTTAAAAAAACAATGGGCGATTTGCAATGACATATTTTATTGTACTATATATTTATATTGTTTTATAATGTGGATTCTTTACAGTGTAATGTATTTTTTTTGTAAGTTTATATAGTTTTTTAAAAGCTATTTACAGTATTTTATTGTTCTTTACATTTATATTTTCACATACTTCTTAATTACAAGGTTTTGTGTTTTAAGATTAAGAAGATTAAGAACCCTTTAAGTCCCGCAAGGGGAAATTCAATTCTGCAGTGAGTTAGTGAACACACACAGCACACAGTGAGGTGGAGAACATGCTAACCCAGCGCAGTGAGCAGCCATGCCAGTGAGCGGCGCTCGGGGAGCAGTGAGGGGGTTAGGTGCCTTGCTCAACAGCACTTCAGCTGCGGATTGGTCGGGGATTGAACCGGCTACCTTCCGGTCTCGAGCTCGAAGCCCTAACCACTAGGCCACAGCTGCCCCCACCTTTTCGTTGGTGTTCAGATATTTGTAACATAATGGTGATGAACACTGGTTGGAAGGAAGGGCCCCCTGGGAATTTTTGCTTAGGGCCCCTACAGACTCTAGAACCGCCTCTGTAAATGTTAACACAGTGACGTAACATTATAGACAATGACAGTGGTTACAATTCATCCCGGGTGGTACATGAATAAAACCACAGATGGTGGCGCTAGAGCGACCACTGGGAATGGTTAGAAATGTCTTCTTTGAGTCATCCCAGTTTGTACTATTAGCTCAATCTGTGCAACTTTGAAGAGTTTGACTCTTAAATCTCACAAAAGTTCACTTTGTTGAACAGTGGGATTACTCTCTTGGTTTAAAGTGAACATGGTTAGTGTTTCCCAGATGTCGGAGCACAGATGGAAACGACTTTGCCTTCTCATGCTGAGGTCATTTCTCTCAGCCTCGTTTCTCCGTTAACTGTTTATCACTGTGGTCAAGCGCGAGTCGTAAACATGAGACCAACAGACTTGTTAAAACTCTTCCTCCTCCTCGTCTTCTTCTTTTATGGATTTGTTCTCGTTTTGCTGTCATCTCTCCTCCTGAATTTTCTTCTTCTTCTTGCAGTTCTTTCAGCCAATCGCCCTCGAGCCTCTGCAGTTTGCTTCAATCACAGCGAACTAAATGGAAACACATGGAGGGTCATTTACTGGCAGATTCCCAGAATTCCTGGCTGTGAGGTCACTCGATGCCTCTGTTGTATCCCCCTCAGTCATGACTTTTCACTATTAGGAAATTGAAATATAACCTCGTGGTCAACGGGAATCACTGTGGGCTGGTAGTTATATGAGTCAGGACTAGTGAGATCAAACCATGTGATTGAGTTTTTTTTTTTTTAATAACATTGACTTTATTGTTTAGAGTACTAATTCAGATAAAGACAGATATACGTCCAGATGGTGACAACACAACTTTTCCCGAAAAAACATTCAGTGGTTTTAAAACTAACGTAATATGCGGTTAATCTATTTTTGAACAATAAGAACATATATCTAAAGTGATACACAGATCATCAACACTGTCGTCACAGAGTACAGAATAGTTCACGTCGCTACGTAAGGGAAAATATTTTAAGGAGGGGGAATTAAGTCTGAAAGCAGGCTTTGCTCAGCGAGTGAATAAACTTTCTGGGAAGAAGATTGGAAGTGACTCAACGTCTTGACTCCGAGATTGTGAAACCTCTCAGACGTGCGAGTGTCATGGGGATTCCTTCCACCTGGCTGAGTGAGCGTGTTGCATAATCCCTGGAAGAAAAGAGGGCAGATTGGGTCTGTCTGTCATCCTGTCTGTCATCCTGTCTGTCATCCTGTCTGCCCTGTGCCCTATTTACAACTGAGGGTGCAAAGATAGTCCTTTTGCAGCGTCCTGTCATTCTCTTCCCTCTAATTTTTTCACAATTTAAGACAAGGAACTATCACAATTGGTTATTCTATTTTTTTTTTTTATATTCTGCCTTTTCTTCTGCAGAATTCCCTTTTTTGTGCATGCACACACCTTTTAAGAAGCCCCAAAAGACCCCACCCATTAGTTCAAAATCCAAAGGCTAAGGTTAGCACACATTCAAACCTCCACCCCCTACCTCGTGTCTCAGAGCCGGAGAACCGCCAGTCTCTCTGGGGGTCTTATTAGGGGGGAGGGGGGGGGGCACCAAGGGGACTGGAACCATGCCTGGTGGAGTGTGGGTTTGTGTGCGTGTGTGTGCTTGTATTTGTTATTAGTACCCCTTTAGGACCTTTCCTGGCATAAACACATTTTAGGGAGTAGTTCCCATAGGAGCCCAAAACCTGGTCCTAATGAGGCAGAAACTCATTGAGGAGG
Organism: Microchirus variegatus; assembly: GCF_963457635.1. Classification (NCBI taxonomy): domain Eukaryota; kingdom Metazoa; phylum Chordata; class Actinopteri; order Pleuronectiformes; family Soleidae; genus Microchirus; species Microchirus variegatus. Next base: position 36,517,592 of record NC_139804.1, read on the forward strand.
AACTAGCAATGCTTGAGACTATGGGCTTTGAATTGTAGTAAGTTTAAAGTAAAGGGTTAGGCATTAACTGGTTATGGATTATACTTTGTGTAGTGTTGGCTGTTCAAATGGTCCAGTGTGTGTGCGTGTGTGTGTGTGTGTGCGTGTGTTCTTGTACTTGCAGCATACTGAGGACCAGTGAGGGTTTTTAACCAACAAAGTGAGGTCATTTTTAAGGAGTGAGGACATTTTGGCCGGTCCTCACTTCAAATCACTCCCTAAGGTCGCTATAACATGCTATACTCAATTTTTCAAAAATAAATTTCAACTTTTGGACAATATAGTATAGTATGACTTTTTTGTCAAATTTTGGATGACTTATGACGTTTTTGTCAAATTTGAGACCAAAAAATTTTTGTCTAATTTTTTTTAAATTTTGGACGACATAGTATAGTATGATGTTTTTGTCAAATTTTGGACCAAAAGTTTTGGGTACATTTTTCTTTTCAAATTTTGGATGACATAGTACAATGACATTTTTGTCAAATTTTGGACCAAAAATTTTTTGTCAAAGATTTTTTCAAATTTTGGACGACATAGTATAGTATGACGTTTTTGTCAAATTTTGGTCCAAAGAATTTGGGTCAATTTTTTTTTTCAAATTTTGGACGACATAGAACAGTATGAAGTTTTTGTCAAATTTTGGACCAACAATTAAAAAAAACCAAAAAAAAAAAAACCCCAGTAATTCTTTATAGATGTCATTCATGAAGTCGATATTTGTAATTGTGATGATTTATAAAGTGGAAATGCTGGTCCTCAGTATGCAGCAAGTACAAGAATGTGTGTGCGTGTGTGCGTGCGTGTGTGCGTGCGTGCGTGCGTGTGTGTGTGTGAAAAGGTGTGGACCAGCTCCACAGAGCCCTGATTCCATCTTGACTCACTTAGCTGATGTCATATCTGGGTATGTGTGCGTATGTGTGCGTATGTGTGCGTGCGTGTGTGTGTGTGTGAGTACACTTCGGTCCCTGCTGTGTGATGTAACCGCATCTTTCAGATACCTGGTGTACTTCACTGCTTATCTAGTTTACACATTCCAGTGGGGGCTTCAGATGCGAACACAGAGTGAGAGCGATTCGGTCGGACAGTGAGACAGTTACAGAGCTGTGTCTCTTGTCGTCTTCATTAAGTAAAAACCTGGAGTATAAAGAAACTCCAGGATTTTTTTTTTTTTAAATAAAACCGCAACAGCATCTCCTCTTGTTTGAAAGGTCATCGCTGTTGTGTGTACTTTTATTGAGTGGTGCTGCTTCAGCGGAAAAAGATGCACAAAATCACACACCGGTGGATGAGTGCAGAGGGAACGGGTTTAATTTACCTTGCAGCCGTCCTGCAGGAGCTATAAACAAGACGCGTCTGCAGTCTGACCGACAAACAGCAAACGTCTGCACTCTCCATTTGTTAAAACCTCATTACCTCTTCTTAATTGTGCTCAGTACCAGCCCTGCTGGGGCCGCGGCAATGTGCCTCCACATTTCCCTTCCAAACAAAGCAGTAAAAATCTGAAGGACCGTTTAAATGTCTAATTATTCCACAGAATGCAGAGACTTTACTTCTCTGTGGAGAAAACAAGGCAAATGTTGAATTCGACCGTGATCGTGCAACAGTAGCTGTTGGCAGATATATGACGTCAGCACCGTTCTTCACAGCATGCTCTTTATCGAATGATGTCATATTGTGTGAAATATTTCCGAACACTGCCGCGGGTGTTGCTCTGTTGCAGACTCACATTTCTGTTTTCTTGGAATGGAAAATATTGCAAGCCCGAGCCTGCAGATTGTAAAGGCGACACTTTAAATCTTACTGAACATTGAATTTTCTTTTGATTTTTTTTAAAGTGGTTCTCATTATCTTCTGCTTTAGCTGTCAGACAATGAACCGGTAATTCTACTTGTGCGCTTCATCATCACCTCCACACTGTCAGTCACAGCAAGATATCCACAATAAGACTTCTCTCTTCTGGGCTGCATGAAGCAGACAGATGAGCATGACTTGCTTCTTTATAAAGCAGAGAACAAACAGTGACACATATGAGTTTACATTAACAACACGATCATTTTAAGGGTAATAAACTGTTGTTGTTGTTAGAGCTTAATTTATGTTGAATAAATCATGGACCCGTGAGGAAACATCTGTTGCTCAGGAGGACCATGTCTTTGCTACACCGAGATATTTCATGTCTTCCCCTTTGACTTTGACCTTTTTGACTTCACACCTGTTTAACAAAACAACTTGTCTTCTATCGTTTATTAAATATGAACATTATCTTTCTTTTTTTACAACTGCTCTCAATGCTTTGCTCAAATGTTACACACTTGCATAAAAATGTTGGATTAGTCATTTATCTGATGTGTAATCAGTTCCCGTCAGACTAAATAACACCGGAAGTCAGTGATAGATTCTTATAAAATAAAAGCATATTTCCCTTTTTGTTTAGTTTTTTTAAATACATTTCAATCAAAGATACTCATATGTTTGCTTTTGTGAATGTGTTTTTCTTATGTTATAAGTTATAAGTGTATAACCACTTAACTGTGTAGCCTTAGAATAAGCCTTTCATATGTACTTTAGGCAAATACTTTGCCTTACAGAGGCTGCCATATTTACATGCCATGTTCTTTTTTTCTAAATGGACAAACCAGCATGTGTTTTGTGTTTTAAATATGCAGATAAAGTAGAACAGCTTTGCCCACATGAGTGTTTGTTAGAGTCAGCAGTCTCATCATTACGGTGGCCCTGAGGTGCAAAACACAAACGCAAATCACAAAACACAACGCAAATCAAAAAACCACAAACGCAAATCAAAAAACACAACGCAAATCAAAAAACACAACACGCATCAAAAAACACATACGCAAATCAAAAAACACAAACGCAAATCACAAACGCAATCAAAATACACAAACGCAAATCAAAAAACACAAACGCAAATCACAAAACACAAATGCAATCAAAAAACACAAACACACATCAAAAACACAAACGCAAATCAAAAAACACAAACGCAAATCAAAAAACACAAACGCAAATCAAAAAACACAAACACACATCAAAAACACAAACGCAAATCAAAAAACACAAACGCAAATCAAAAACACAAAAACATTAACTCAAAACGGAAACACAAATCACACAACACAAACACAAAAGCAGAAAACACAAAAACATTAACTGACAACGCAAACACAAACACAAAAGCAGAACACACGAAAACATTAACTGACAACGCAAACACAAAAGCAGAAAACACGAAAACATTAACTCACAACGCAAACACAAACACAAAAGCAGAACACACGAAAACATTAACTGACAACGCAAACACAAAAGCAGAAAACACGAAAACATTAACTGACAACGCAAACACAAAAGCAGAAAACACGAAAACATTAACTGACAACGCAAACACAAAAGCAGAAAACACGAAAACATTAACTGACAACGCAAACACAAAAGCAGAACACACGAAAACATTAACTGACAACGCAAACACAAAAGCAGAAAACACGAAAACATTAACTGACAACGCAAACACAAAAGCAGAAAACACGAAAACATTAACTGACAACACAAACACAAAAGCAGAAAACACGAAAACATTAACTCACAACACGAACACAAAAGCAGAAAACATTAACTCACAACGCAAACACAAAAGCAGAAAACATTAACTCACAACACGAACACAAAAGCAGAAAACACGAAAACATTAACTGACAACGCAAACGAGTTAATGTTTTCGTGTTTTTTGCTTTGTGTTTGCGTTGTGTGATTTGTGTTTCCGTTTTGAGTTAAGGTTTTTGTGTTTTGTGATTTGCGTTTGTGTTTTTTGATTTGCGCTTGTGTTTTTGATTTGTGATGTGTTTTGTGATTTGCGTTTGTGTTTTGCACCTCAGGGCCACCGTACACCATCATATGTCATGTCACTAATTCTTACATAGAACCTTGTAGTTTATATCTGTTTGGGGGTTTACCTGGGAAAGCACTTAATGTACAATATTATATATATATAATATATATATAATATATATATATATATATATATATATATATATATATATATATATATATTATCACATGTTATGTTATGTTATGTTATGTTATGTTATGTTATGTTATGTTATGTTATGTTATGTTATGTTATATTTGGGCCCTCTTGTTTTTACTTTGAAATTCCTGACCGGATGCACATCATTCCCTCTGACTTGACGCCTCCCCCTCAGTTGGGGGCAGACGCTGATCGCTCCTCACTTTCTCCGCACACACACACACTCACACACACACACACGCACACACACACACACACACACAGGCTCCACGGTCAGTGAGCATTAACCCTAACCCGTTAAGAGGTTTACCTTTTCCCCGGAGGAGAACACACTTCTGTGTCTGTCGCTGGACTTTAAAAACCTGAGGAGATTTTGTTTCTCATGAGGAATAAACTGAAGTGACGAGACACGCGCTTCTTCACGCTGGAGGTAAATGTGTGTGTTAATGATACTGTAGGTGTGTAACTGTGGTCAGTCCGTGGACACTGTTTACCTGTTGAATTCATCCATTGTTTTGTTTTGTTTTGTTTTGTATGTTCATTGTTGCTAACAAAAAGAGGAGAAACTGTCCAGTGCAACGTTTCATTTGTCAACAGTGTGTGAGTGACACTCCCTTTGATTTCAGTGTGTGTGTGTGTGTGTGTGTTTTTCATGATGCCTAAAAGTAGTAATAGTGAGTGAAAAATCAGAATATACTTTATTCACATAGAGTTCACTATCACACAAGTTTTGATCATGTTTTATTGTGGCACATGAGAAGATTATTTTCACTACAGCAGTAAAATCTCTGTGTTCTTATTTCTAAACTGCTTACAGAAGCACTATGATGGTGATTCTGTGTGAGAAATCCCCTGGTAATTTTATTTATTTTTTGTTTTAAAGTGCAGAGATCTTACACAATGCTATCACATCATCTAAGTGACTTAAAGACTGGAAGTTACTGCTACCTGTAGCCACTGATCCAGGAATAAGCTCCTCTCTGTTGCCAGAGACAGAGACAGAGGTCACGACCTCTTGGTGGAGAGAGGCTGTGTCTCTTGATTGTGTTTTCAGGAAAGCCCTAGTTTAATGTTTCTTTTAAAAGAAAACAACAACAACAACAATAAAACAAAGCTAAACCACAAGCTTCCCCAGGTACAAGGTCAGTGACGGGTCAGTCATGACCACAGCTGAATGTATTTATATCATAAATGCTGTGTTTTTGGAGCAGTTTATTCCCGCTGCTCCTCAGCCTTGAGCAGCAGGACAGTGGTGACTTCAGAGGCTGGAGTTACATAACACACCGAGGAAGAGAGAGGGAGAGAGAGAGGGAGGGAGGGGGAGTTCACTCCTGGCTTTTCTCTTCATCTCAGTTTCTTGTGTTGTCATGGCTTAAACTTATTCCTCGTAGACTGAAGCTGGTGTAGACTGATCCCAGCCGTATCAGTTACAGGACGAGGACAGTTTTGCTTTTATAGTACAAGCACATTCATTAGCAGATCAGCAAAAGGCTTTCCATCCCCTGCTGTGCACATTTACGCACAAATCGGAGCAGAGTCGCTCGTGCGTTCACTTTGTGCGTCTTTGTGCGTCCTAAGTGGATGACAGCACCCGCGGGGCGGCTCGCTCGCTGGTTTTCTGTCCTGCTTTAGTGGAAACAGGCAGAGAAAACGGAGCCTGAGAGCAGAAACAGATGTCAGATCAGCCTCCGCTGCGGCCGATTGCATCATCGCCAGTGTCCCAAATTCCTGCTTCCAGGAAAGGTGATGCACGGAGCAGAGAAACCCCGACTCACTTGACGACAACTTCCTCCCCCTAAAGCCACAACAACAGTCATTTATGTCAAGTGATGAAAATGTGTCAACGTTGCGTTTGTTCACCGCGTCTTCTTTTAGAGCATGTGTGTCAAACTCAAGGCCCCGGGGGCCAGATGTGGCCCGCCACGTCATTTTATGTGGCCCGCGAGTGATTAATTGGTCTTAAACATCTGTGTTAAAGGTGCATTATGTAATAAATCTAAAGCAACTGGCCGTAAAATCGTTGAAGTTTGACATTTAAATATTTGACGTCAATATTGTCTAAATGTCTTTTAGACTGTACACTCTTAGAAATAAAAGTGCTAAGGTTCTTCGGCTTGTCCTCGGAAGAGAACCCTTTTGGAGGGTTCCCTCAAGAACCCTTTTAGAACCCTTTATTCAGGAAAGGGGTTTTCAGAAGCAAATGGTTCCAGGTAGAACCTCAGCCCTTGAAGAAGAACACTTTTGGAACCCTTATTTCTCAGAGTGTAGACCTCAGAGTCAATGGTTCCTCTTTGTGCGAGATTTAATTTTTGCCTAAAAAGCATCAAAGACACTTTAAAGGTGCATTATGTAATAAATCTAAAGCAACTGGCCCTAAAATCCTCCTAATATGTCACAGAGACTCAGGAATAATGTTCATATAACAAACTGAACTCACCAACAACAACAGTACAGACAAAATATTTGCATTAAAAAATATATTTTGCATCATGTTTATGTTTTGAAATCATGTTTTGGCATGTGGCGCCACCTACCGCCGTCTACCAATCATTGCAGTCAATAGAGTCTCAGTTGCCGAGCAACCACGGGTTGCCAGTTACGTCAGAAAACGAAGCCTAAAAGACCTCGGTGTTTTGAATTTGAATGACGTAACCGTTTTTTTGCCAAATTCTTACATATGGCACCTTTAAAATAGGTCTATGCTGCTTTAAGGCGTGCGTTGGCCATAAACTACATTTCCCACAATGCACGGCGATTGCGTTACCCGCAGAGTGACGGCATCCCGCCGCTAGACCGCAGTGTACTATTGTATGTGCGTCACGGTCTGACGGTCAAAGGTCTGACCTGACCAGATACAGACTTTTAAAACTCGCAGACCGGGTTACAATGCATCATATTTGTAACTTGAATAAGTCATAAATACATAAAGTTATTTAGCAATATGTTACAGAGTTGTTACCTTTATTTTACATTATATTTGGTTCCATTTAGTTCCATTTATTCCATATGACAGTTACATCTGGCCCTTTTGAGGGTAACTATAATGCTGATGTGGCCCTCAGTGAAAATGAGTTTGACACCCCTGCTCTAGAGGGTTTGGACTTTGTTTTAGGGTTAAAGGTCGATCACATTCAGGTTAATACTGATTGTGTCAATATATGTAGTTTCTATATGTCAGTATTCACTGTTAAACGACGTCTTTCTTTAATGAACAGACTCCGTGTTGTTTCAACGGGACCCAGCTCTGATCACGTGACTCTTCACTCACTGATGAAATTAACTGTCATTAAAGCCAGATGAAGTGTGCGGCTCGTTGTCACCAGTTTCAGCCCTTTCGCAGATGAACGTCTTCATGTCGTCGAAGCTTCAAAGTCGACTCGAAAATGTTTGCCCTGCAGCTCAGAGCGAATGTTTACGGCTTTAGCAGAACACTGGGATAATGGTTAAAATGCGAAACCCCCGTTCTGTAGAAATGCTGCAAGTAGATGATCAAGACGGCCTCAGAGTAAATAAAGGGATTATAAATACGTTTCTTCTAATTGTTTGCTCGTTTTTCAGATTCAGAATGCTGTGAACACATTTCAAACAAGCGGCAACAAATATCAGATGTCGTATTCTGATGAGTATTTGTCACACAAAGTTTATCCTTATTTTTCATCATCCATTGATTTTCAGCAGCAACAACTACATTTAAAAAGCTGAAGGTGGATTATATCAAGATTATTTTCATGATAATTGCTTGAAATATACCGTAAAAAAATCACTTTATTGACACAGAAACCTCCCGGTAAAGAGATGCAGATGAGATTGTATTTCTCAGTTTTTTCCTTATTTGGACAAACCATACTGTGGAGGAGCAGCAGAGCAGGTCGTTGACCCACATCTCCACCTTTTCCTCTGAGTGAAAGACAGAAACTCATCAATCTGAAATAAGTGCTTCCACTGTCACAACCACGTCAGCACTTAAATATCTCCGCCCGTCTCAACCGGTTCTGACTGCTTCGGTTCTACACTGTGTGTTTGTTTTGTTGTGGTTACGCCGCTGTCACGTTTCACTGTCTGTCTCTTTTACTTTATTTTATTTTATTTTGCGGGCTTTAATTGATTCAGCAGTTGCTCGTCCTCCCTTCGTTAAACACGAATGTTCGCTCAGATTCATTTGAACCACTATGTCTCCTTTTTTATGACACTTTAGACTAGACTAGTCTGAATTAGACGAGACTGTGTGAGATCTCCTTTATACATCTGTGGTTTATTCTCTCTCATCAGTTTCCCGTGGTTTATTGTAAGAGTAAAAGACAAATACAGACACAAAGCCAGAGGGGAGCATGTTGTGGACGTTTATAGAACTATTACACAATAGGGCCGACCACAATTAGTCGATTTATAGCTAACTACGTCATTTAAAGGCGCATTATGTAATAAATCTAAAGCAACTGGACCATAAAATCCTCCTAATATGTCACAGAGACTCAGGAATAATGTTCATATAACAAACTGAACTCATCAACAACAACATTGCAGACAAAATATTTGCGTTAAAAAATATATTTTGCAGACTGCAAATCATGTTTATGTTTTGAATAGGGCTGTCAAAAGATTAACATTTTTAATCAGATTAATCACAGGGTAGCTGTGGATTAATCACGATTAATTACCATTCGTAAATATGCCAAAAAAATTCTAATTTTCTCTTTATATTGTTGTAAGAACGGAGAGATAAATAAAGTATGTGAAAATATAAATGTAAAGAACAATAAAATACTGTAAATAACTTGTAAAAACCTATACAAACTTAGTAAAAAAATAAACATTACATTGTAAAAAAAAACACATTATAAGACAATATAAATAAATGCTGTAAATAACTTTTTTTTTAAAACTATACATTGCACTGTAAATAACTGACATTATAAACAAAATATAAAGTATAGAAGTTAAATAGTTTTCTTACTAAACTCACAGCAGGAAATTCCTCATCAGCACTTTGAAGCACTGCTTCTACTAGTTAGCGTTAGCGTCAGCTAGCATTCTGACGCTAATGTTAGCTGCTGTCTGTGTCCCCGTTAGTTAGACAGTGACTGTTAATGTTATGATTATATCATTATCTGCACCAGTAGCGCCTCTTACAACTGTGTGTCTTTCTCTCTTCTTCATCCTCTTTTTTTCTTCCTCTTCTAACTTCCTGATTGATAATTCCTCTTCATTTTCCTTCAGCTTCACACAGGTTAACGTGAGGAGACGTGGGGCCTCTTTAGGGAGGTTTACTACTGAGGTTTAGGCTCCGAGTGTCGGGAGCCCCCCTATCGGCTCGGGGCCCCTCGCGGTTCCCCCGCCGCCTTGCCTGTTCATAAACTGCACGTCTACCCGTAGCTCGATGAAAGTGAGAAAGTGGGTTAATGCGTTAAAATAAATTAACACGTTAATTCCACAAATTAATCATCCTGCGTTAACGCGTTAATTTTGACAGCCCTAGTTTTGAAATCATGTTTTTGGCATGTGGCGCCACCTACTGCCGTCTACCAATCATTGCAGTCAGTAGAGTCTCAGCTGCTGAGCAACCACGGGTTGCCAGTTACGTCAGAAACGAAACCTAAAAGACCTCGGTATTTTAAATTTGAATGTAGTAACCGTTTTTGGCCACATTCTTACATATGGCACCTTTAACTATTCATGTTTTTTTTTGTTTTTTTTGCTCTTCTCTGACAGTAAATGTAATATCTTCTTTTCTTAAGGGTGTCGTCATTTTGAGGTTTGGGAAAACAGTGATCATTTTACGAACCAACGAATAAGCAGCTGTGAAAATAATCACTAGACTTTTCAGTCTTTACCAAAGTGCTGTGTCAACTGACCAATACTAGTATTCCTACAGCTATAGGAAAAAACACACTTAAAAATACTGGAAACGAATCAGTATATGGACAGTATTTCACCAACAGTCATTTCTACTTCATCGTATGGTCAGTAAACACAGCAGATGTGTTGATATCTGATGACAGATGAGTTTGTCATCACTGAGCTGATTACATGGACACAAATGTCTCTGTGTGGACAAGGTTTACTTACAGCAGCACTGTTGAAGGACGACCTCTAACATCTGTGATCACATGGGTAATTCTGCAGTGTTTCCATACGTTGAAGTTTGACATTTAAAGGGACAATGTGTAGTATTTATGGGTTTATATAACCCAAAATCCACTTTTTTATACATATTATGTGCTCCTGCATTGTCTAGTCGCTGTATAATAGTTTTTGTTTCATTTTGGTAGTGTTTCAAATAGTCATGTAAAATAACCACTGTTAGCAGCGAGACGCCTTGTTTCTACCGGAGCCTGCAAGGACAAACGCGAGAGAACAAATCAAGCGTCTCTTTACTTGTAGCAGGAAGTCCCGCCTCCACTCTCTCCGCTTCGTCTGCTACGGCCGCGGTAGCTCCGCCCTCTCCCACGACATTTGACCGGCTGAGGATACCGTAGCGCTCAGGGAAGGGAGGGGGTGAGCAGAGGAGCAGTTCTTTGTTGTAAATTTCAGCCTCTCCTCTAGATGGCACTATAAACTACTTACTTCACCTTTAAATATTTGACGTCAATATTGTCTAAATGTATTTTAGACTGTACACTCTTAGAAATAAAAGTGCTAAGGTTCTTCGGCTTGTCCTCGTAGGGGAACCCTTTTGGAGGGTTCCACCAAGAACCCTTTTAGAACCCTTTATTCAGGAAAGGGGTTTTCAGAAGCAAATGGTTCCAGGTAGAACCTCTTCTTCCCTTGAAGAAGAACACTTTTGGAACCCTTATTTCTAAGAGTGTAGACCTCAGAGTCAATGGTTCCTCTTTGTGCGAGATTTAATTTTTGCCTAAAAAGCATCAAAGACACCTTAAAGGTGCATTATGTAATAAATCTAAAGCAACTGGCCATAAAATCCTCCTCATATGTCACAGAGACTCAGGAATAATGTTCATATAACAAACTGAACTCACACAGACAAAATATTTACATTAAAAAAAATATTTTGCAGACTGCAAATCATGTTTATGTTTTGAAATCATGTTTTGGCGTCATGTGGCGCCACCTACCACCGTCTACCAATCATTGCACGGGTTGCCAGTTACGTCAAAAAACGAAACCTAAAAGACTTGGTATTTTGAATGTAGTAACCGTTTTTGACCACATTCTTACATATGGCGCCTTTAAATGTAAATAAAAGTTTGACTTTTTCCCCCTTATAATAATTGATTAGGGTTGTAATTATATGACCAACTGTGGCCCAGTTAAATTACAACCTCTCTTTGTCATTTGTTCCATTAAATGAGTCGAGAATGAAGCAGCACATTCTTATTTCAGTAAACTTTTTTTGTTTTATTGCCAAAGCGTATATCAGTCAGATGAAAGAAGTCTTCATTTGCTGCATTCCGTGATGATTTATGTTTTGCCAACGGATTATTATGTGATGCTTCTGTGTTTGTATGTGCAAATTAGACTTAAACACGTTTAACCTCCATGTTTAATCTATGTTTTTGTTGTTTTTTGTCCTCATTGCAAAATAGAATATAAAAAGGGATAAAGAAAACACAGTAACCAGACACTCCTGAAACTGTGCAGTTCATGCCGAAATTAAAAGTCTCCACCTAAAGTGAAATATTGCTCTGGTTCACCACAACAGCATCTGTTGTTTCCAGAATCTGACACAAACTCTAACTGGTGACGTCTGGTCGCAGAACAAACTCTCACAGACGTCTGTGTTTTTAGATGAGTTTGGAGCAGAAGAAGATTAAAATATTAATTAACATCCTTATAATGTATTTATTTTCTTCCCTCGGCCTCACGTGTGTCTGTGTGAAGCTCCTGTATGTGTAGTCGTTGAAGTGTGAACCCTGTGTGAACCTTCACAGAATGGTCTCAGATGCCATCGTGCTGATGCTCTCATGGAGAAAATCTGCTGAAAACTCTTTACCGATTTTATTATTATTACCTTAGACGGAAAAAATAGTAATGATGCTGTAAAACTGCTCAATAATCCAATCTCGCTGGGAGTGATGAGAATAAATAAGGCTTTTAAATGTCCAACATGCTTAGTTTCAGACAATCCACACATTCCTCAGTTCATCCCTTCAGTGACCACTAAGAGGAACCACGAGATCCATAATATACACTCTGTTCTTCTCTGTTTTTAACAACAGTGACACAAACGTCCATCAAATCACGAGATCTGACAAGCAAAAGTAAAACTAGTTTCCTTCCCTTCGACTGCTGCTTTCTGAAATATGATTTTTGTTGAACATGTTTATTAATAAGTAAAGGTTTCACTCCTTAAAATGGGTGAAACAAAAACCCCTCGATCGTAAAACATTGGCCGTCCTTTATGTTTTAAAGGGCTAAATACCAAGCGGTGATGGGGATCACGAGATCACAGAGGCCTCAGGCGTAGCCCGCGTCTCATCCCATAATTCACAGCATTTGTCTCAGGAAAGAGACTTTAGAGATTGTTCGTCGGTGATAACAGGCCGACGCACGAGGCCCGAAAGCTTTTAAAACCAACAATTTCTGTTGTGCCGTAATTTGCGTCTCCGCTTTGGGAATGTGTGGCCGATGTTTCTGCACTGATTCACTGACTGAGTCAATGTTAAAGCAGCCTCAAACGCCCACAAGCACTCCAGTCAGTCACATTTTCACACAGTTTGGGGGCAGGCAGCCCCCTCTGAGCAAACACTCGGGATTCTTGGGAGTGTTTTCCATCACATGTCCTCGGGCTCACTGAAAAAAGAAGGGCTGTAAATCTGCTCTCCCCTGAGCTTCTTCCTCCTCCCCTTTCCCCTTTGCCCCTTCCATCTCCCCCCTGCCTTTTCCTCCATCTCATCAACATTTTTTTTTTCTTTCTTTCTTCCTCTCCGCAGATGTTTTGATGTCGCATTCCTGACGTTTCTGGAGAATTCAGAAGGCGACGGCAGGCGGATCATCCGTTTTTTGTCTGCAGACGAGCGGAGAGACTGCGAGGAGGCCGCCCCCGGTGTTTGCCTGGATATGGATTTTCTCTAAGGGAAAAAAAAAGACACAGGTCAAGACCTTGCTTCTCTCAGACCGGCCCGAGTCACATGTCCGTGTGAGGCGTTAACCCCCTGGTCTGCTGTCACTGCACCGACCGACCTAAATACTTGTGTACTCACTTGGAGAAGCAACCGGATCACTCGAGTTGGAGGTGAAAAAAGAGCTCCATACTGAGAAACTGACGGACCTCCTACAAGAGAAGGACACGCTTTTTCTCTCTGGAGAGACCGATTCAACCCGCGGCGCTCCGGGAAGCAAAATGCCCGCGAAGGCTCCGATATACTTAAAAACTACGACTCCCAAGAAGGGAAAGAAGCTGAAGCTCCGCGACGTCCTCTCGAGCGACATGATCAGCCCGCCGCTGGGCGACGTGCGCCACAGCGCTCACGTGGGTCCTGAGGGGGAGGGCGACATGTTTGGAGACGTGGGCTTCCTCCAGGGGAAGCTGGACATGCTGCCGTCCCAGAGCCGCGCGCACAACGGCGGCGTGCGCTCGCACAGCGTGGAGACGCACCTGGACGACGGCTTCGCCGCCAAGCGGGACTCGCACAGCTACGCCTACAACGGTTACCACTACCAGCGCTCGTCCGCCGGCCTGCTGAAGAACACCATCTCCATGCCCGTGTTCATCGCCCACGAGCAGGCGCCGCCCAAGCCTCCACGCCTCCACCTGGACGACCCCTCCCCTCCCTTCCCGCCCCCTCGGCACCATCAGCAGTCGACGGAGACGAGCTACAAACAGACCGGCGGCTACGACCACGCGGAAAACCACAATCTGTCGCTATGCGAGAACGGCGGCGGCGGCTGCCATGACATCTCCCTCTCGCCCGCCCTCCGCCGGCTCGTCCCCTCGTCTGGCTCCTTCTCGGAGGTTTCCTCGGAGGACTCCATGTCGGAAACCTGCGGGGCCGTGGACGTCCGCAGAGGCCTCAGTCTGGACTCTGACGTCGGCCTGAGCAACGAGGACCTGAGGAGCGAACGCAGCGAGTCTCCCTGCGCCGCCTTTCACCCGGCCGCTCTCACGACAACGTCGCCGTCGCCCGGCGTGTCGCGGTCAGAGTCTATGATGGGGTTGGACCTGGATCTGGGTCCTTCCATCCTGGAGGACGTACTCGGGATCATGGACCGCTACAAGACGCCGGACAACCGCTGTGAGCTGTGAAAGGAAAAGCTTTGTCATGTGATACACAGATATTTTTTTATACATGTTTTAATATATCGTCAACGACTGTGCGCGCTCTAAGAAAGGACGAGGAGTTTCTGAGGAGGAATTGAGGATGTAGAAGGTGGAGAAGAGCGAGTCTAAAAAGGTAATGAAAGACTCTGAGAGCTAAGAGGAACATGGACATTATTGTTAAGTGCTGGTACGTTTCCGCCCGACATGACAGCGACCAAGGCAACAAGGCTGGTCCTCAAGAGCCTTTATCACGATCTCATAAACTGTCAACGTGTAGGAAAACAATGAGCTGAGCTTCAAACACCAGCCTCTGTGTCGTCCGTCAATCTGACCACGTCTCAACCGTCCCGAGGAGTAAGGATAAAGCCCAATTTATACTCCTGCGTAAAGTGCTCTGCGTCGACGCAGAACCTGTCGAAGAGCCTCTGCGTCGTCTCCGGGTGCACGAAATATTTTTAAGTGTCCGTCACTCCGTCAAGGGACAACGGAGACGGCAAGAGCTGCGATTGGTCCTCAGGACAGGCCGAGCTAAGCTGCTCTGTGCCGGCTCACAGTGAGCAGCGAGCGTCTACAGAGGGCGGAGCTTAACACCGCCGACTTCTTCGATGCCGAACTATAAATACGTCATATCTTAACACACACAGCACATGTTTAGACTCTAAATGGCCAATTTCTCGCCTCAAATTATCTTAAAACTGCTTTCCGTCACACAGAAAAGTGAGAAACGGCCACTGTTTCAACAACAACAGTCTTTCTCTCTCGGACGCCATTGCTCACTGTAGCCAAAAGCACAACAACCTTGCGCAGCGACCCCTATTGATCGGGCGGGAAATTGCAGCGCCTATCCGTTACCACGACGCAGAAGTATAAAGGCTCGAGGCGTCTCCGTGGTGACGCAGATGGATAACGCATTACGCAGTCGGAGAAGTATAATGTGGCCTTTAATCCCGAGTGGCGATCCACATTAAAGAGCAGCAGGACTCTCGTGTCTGTGGTGAAAACTGCAGCGAACAACGTGTGCATTTAAAAAAAAAAAAAACTTCAGATTTGCGTTTCCGCAGCAGAACTCGCGTTACATGTGCTCGGTCGCGTTAAGCTGAATTACAAACAGATATAGATCATGCTGTAGGTCGTATTATGTCTTCATTCATTATCGGCTGCTATACATTTCTCAAAAAGGCTTCAGTTTTACCGTAATCCCTCAAGGCCGCATATAATGTGAGGAACGACTCATTCCGCTGTCTTTCTGATCATCAGTTACATCTAAAAACAACAAGAGAAATTAAATATATAAGCTCATAAAGTCTAAGAAAAGCAGCGCTTTCTTTTTTTTAAAGGGAAGAAACTGAGAAGGTTTGTTCTTTAGTTGAACTAATACATTGTTTTAAGTATAAGAAAAGTTGCTGCTTCGTTGGTCGTTTTCAGATACTGGCTCTTTGAAAACACACATCACTCATCCATGATGTGGCTCACTGTCGGCCCTCCTGAGCATTCACTGTCTGCATTATCACAGTAGCCTATTAATCAAATGTCATTTATGCTGTATGTATACATCACTGTACATGTATGAATAAAAGGTTCTTATAAAAAATGCTTTGGGTTCATGGACAATTCTTCACGCTCATGCCAAACTAACCGAACAAATATCATTATGAAATGATGACCCCCAGGATGTCCATATAAGGAGTTGTGTATTATTGGTGCACCTGTGGTGTAGAACCATGCCACGTGAGCACTAAAGGTTAAAGTATTACAGTATTGAAAAACAGAGACCTAGAGCTTGAAAACATGTTCTGAACACCTTAGGATGGTGTCCAATGACAACTTGAATGGTTCTCATGAGTATACGTTTACAAATGTCCACTGGGCAGACACCTTTGTTTATTTGCCAAGTCTATTTGTTCTGCTCTCACAATGAAAGGCTCTGTAGTGCAATGGACAGCGCTCTGGACTTCGAGCAATAATACTGGGAGAGGGATTCAAAGGCAGCAGGTTTGGGTTCCACCAGTGTCATATGAAACATGTCGAGTGTTTAAATCCCCAGACAGGTCAAGGGCTGATGTGCCCCTGAGCAAGATGCTATTCTGTGCCTGGTTTGTGTGTGTGCACACGACTGATGTCTGAAATGATGGGTTAAATGCAGAGATATGTGTGCGGAAAAAAACCGAATTCTAAACAAATTCAAATTACCTAAAGGCCACTGAGCATGTGATCTGGTTTTTTTCAAAGTATTTTTTTTTCCCAAAAAAAGTTTTTGTTTTTTTAAACATACTGTAGTATGACGTTTTTATCAAATTTTGGAACGGAATTTTTTTTTTTATATATATATATATTGGATGACATACAATAGTATGATGTTTTTGTCATATTTTGGACCAAAATTATTTTTTTCAAAAAAATGTCACATTTTGGACGACATAGTAGAGTATGACGTTTTTGTCAAATTTTGGACCAGAAAATATATTTTTTTTAAATGTCACATTTTGGACCAAATTTTTTTTCTCAAAAATTTTCCAATTCTGGACGATAAACTATAGTACGACATTTTTTGTCAGATTTTCCACAAAAAATATGCTTTAACTTCTTTTTGTCAAGTTTAGGTTGACCTACTTTTTTGGAAAAACAAGAATTTTCTGGAAAGAAAAACTTTGGGGAAATTTTTTTTTGGAAAACAAAAATTTTGAAAAAAAAAAAGTTGTATATATATATATATTTTTGGAAAACAAACTTTTATTTTAGAAAAAAAAAGTTTTTTTAATTATTATTTTTTGAAAAAAAAAAATGGAAAGAAAAACCTTTTTGAAAAAAAAAACTTTGGAAAAAAAAAACTTTGGAAAGAAAAAAACTTTGGAAACAAAAAAAACTTTGGAAAAAAAAAGACTTTTGGGAAAAAAAATATGAAGCCAGTGCTTAATGTGACCACTCTAAAATCAAAAGTGACGAGTTAAAAATAGTTCCCAATTGATTTGAATTGTTGAACATGAACGTCTGAGTCATAAACAATTGTCTTTTGTTTAATTGTTATTTTTTTACTCAACGTAGTTTATATAAAAATGTACCGGAAGTCGTATACTGTCTGCATTACCAGTGTCTTTACTAACTTACTTTTGACTATATCGGTTATCAATCCTCTTTACTGCCATCCACAATGTAAAACTGCAAAAATATTGAATTACTAAAACTCACGTTAAAAATACATTTGTTACTGCCGGTCAATCATTTGAAAATATTTGACTGAAGTTGTACTTCACGTAATAACTCGTATTTTTACCGTAATCAATCGCGGTCCGACAGGCACAACATTTAAACGAGTAAAAAGACAGGATGTCGTAACGTGTTGTCTGGGTTACCGCTGTTTTTACTAACTCATTCAGTGTATTGTACGTCGTGTGTTTTTACTGCCCTCCTGTGGTCATAATGTGGGACTGCAAAATATTCAGTTAGTAAAACT
>NC_139804.1:36540348-36552848 GCF_963457635.1 Microchirus variegatus
AATTTTGCGCATTATTGTGTCTATTTTCTCTCTCCAGACAACGTTTGTATCGACTCCATGAGCGTGAACATCACCAGACGAACACTGGACAGGTGCCAGAACAACGTGGACACGCTGCAGAACACCATACAGAAGTAAGAGCCGAAACACTGTCACTCACCCTCACCAAAGTCGCCCGGATAGTAGACGAGTTTGTGTTATTACTGGAAGTGTGTGAAACACGTTCACGTTGTGATACGTTCACTTTTTTGGCAACACAAAGCTGAAAATAACTTAATAATCTGAACCTTTCATTCTCTCCCTGCTGCTTTCTGACAGGATAAAAGAGACAGATGCTGCCAAGCTGAAGATGGAGTACAGGCGAATGGTGGAGGGGTTAAAGGAAGCCAACGTTGCCAGAGAAACGGACGTCTACCTCGCAAATCCAGTGTTGCCAGATGAAATTCTTCAAGGTGCAGCCATCGGCAGGACTCGATGCTAAATGTCTTTCACTCGTCTGCTTCTTTTAACATTCTGCTTCTTTTTTTTTTTCTCTCAGAGGCGATTCCTGGTACCATTCGCACAGCTGAGCACTTTGTTGGTTTCTTGAGGCGTTTCCTGGAGTACCTGAAGTCTCGTCTGAGGATCCAGCATGTAGTTCAGGAGAGCGCCCCGCAGTTCCTCAAAGACATTTTTGACAAAGTCTGCATCGACCGCAAGCCTCTCAGGTCGGTCTCGGCCTCAGCATCATATGCAATGACGTGAATATAGAGCTCTGGCTTTTTCATGGCTTGAACTCTCCATACAAACATTAGCTTTGCTCATCATAATTTCATGTCATGTCAACATCTGCGTGTCTCCAGGTTCTGTGCAGAGCGTTTGCAGTCACTGCTGCGAACTCTGGAGATTGTTGACATTGCAGACTTCTCAGCTGTTACTCTCATTTCCAACTTTGCTACCCTGGTCAGCACCTACAGTCAAGGTACTGAAACACTCCTATGTATTAAAGTACTATAAAATTCATTAGCTTTTATATAAATAATAATAATTACAGTTTTTCTCAAATGCTAAAACACATTTCACAAACGTTTCCTCCATGTTCCCCAATGTCTAAACACAATACCCTTTTCTAAAGCTACATAAGCACAACCACACCTTCTAACTTCAAGACTCAATCTTTCACACCAAAAAAGCAGCTCGAAGCTTTCAAAAATGTAAACACTATACACATCATTACACACTACAGCAATACAATTAAAAACAAAATGCTTAATTTGTGAGAAGGTTCTTTGTTTCATAATTGCCAATGCATATTTTTTTTAAACTTTAGAGTAACGGATCTTCTTAGATCTCTGCAGAGGTTTAGGCTGCAGAGAGTTGTGAGTTTCATATGAAGAGTACAGAACATTCTGCAAGTACACTACTGTAACACAACTCAATGCAAAAAACAGAATCTATTGCACACAACAGTACTCTTGAAAACATGATCAGCGTGTGACGTTTTTTTTATTTTCTTCATTCACACCACACACACACACACACACACCACAGTCACTGAGCTGCATCAGGCCACATCACCTCATCCACATCTCAGGCTATATTGTCTCTTTTCTAGGCACCGCGGGAAAAACGCCCGCTTTTATAGGTGTGGTCACAGCATTAGCAACAAGTGTCTTCAATTTGTAGTCGTTGTGTGTAATAAATGACGGCAGGTGTGTTCATTGTGTTCAATTATTGCTGACTGTGTCAAGCATTTTGCATCACATGAACTTTCATTTGAGAATATGTTCTTTTAGCAAGAAAACGTGTGTTTAGATTTATGAGAACGGAGGATTGTGTTTTGTGAATTGTGTCTTCATGTGAAATGTGTTTATGATATTGGAAAATTGTGGCTAGATTTAGTAAAATGTGTTTAGACAACTGGTCATTTGGTTTAGAGGATTGGCTTTTGTGTTTTAGCATTTGAGAAAAACTGTAAAAAGATAAAGATATGACATGGCATTTTGTCTGGATGTTTTACATGTTTCTTTCTCCGTCTCTGAAGGTTTTACCATAATCATCGAGCCCTTTGAGGACAGAACTCCGACGATCGCAAACCCTGTGCTTCACTTCAGGTGAGGGAGAGTTGCCGAATGACCTTTAAAAATAATATTTCTTTTTCCGATTCCGGACCGATTACATTCTCTGAAAATGACTGATATGAAAGATGCATATCATTGAAAACTGTGACACACAATGACCTTTATAATGTATGTTATAGTTTCTGTCAAGTTTAGTTATTGCTCATTCATAAACTGTGTTAAAACAAGTGACGTTCTCGCTCCTCTGTTCCCAGTTGCATGGATCCATCCATAGCCATCAAACCTGTTTTCCAGAGATTTCAGTCAGTCATCATCACCTCGGGGGTAAGTCCTGACACCACACTGTGTCTTTACTCTTTTGTTCAGTCCTGTAACACAAAAAAGTGCTAAACAACTAATTTAAAGAGGCATTTTCTCTTATTTCTCCAGTGTTTTTCTCCTCAGTCCTCTTTTAAATGGTTATATTATCAAACGGCTCTTACTAGAAACTGCACATATCATATCGTGTGTGTTTATGCATCACAGTAATTGGCCTGTTATTTACACTGTTGGCATCACTGCTCGTCTTCTTCAGACTCTCTCTCCACTGGACATTTATCCCCGAATCCTGGACTTTCGCCCCGTTACCATCGCGTCGTTCACCATGACGCTGGCGCGGACCTGTCTCTGTCCTCTGGTGAGAGTCTGCAGTCGGAAACACAGTCACTGAGACATTTTGAAAATTATTAAGGACTAGTAATCATATAATATCAACACTGAATTTGTAGTCCTGTATTTTTTTGGGAACTTTGACACTTTTATTATCTTGTGCCCTGCAGATTGTTGGAAGAGGAAATGACCAGGTCGCCCTGAGCTCCAGGTTTGAGACCAGAGACGACATTGGTTGGTAGAAACATCTCCAGCATTATTTTCTGCGTTAGAACAATGTACACGTGAATACATTTGTGACATTAAAACTTGAAATTGTTTTTCAGCTGTGGTTCGTAACTATGGCAACCTACTACTTGAGATGTCTGCCATTGTTCCTGATGGGATTGTGGCATTCTTCACCAGCTATGTGTACATGGAGAACATCGTGGCGTCTTGGTATGAACAGGTCAGTGTGTGGGGAAAAAAAAAAACACCCGAGAGGCTCAGATGGATCTCAGATGATGATGATGAGACGTATACATTCACCAAATATTTGTCTTATCTCTTGGTAAATGAGCAGAAAAAAACATTTGTATTTGCAGGGTATTCTGGAAAATATCCAGAGAAATAAGCTGATCTTCATTGAGACTCCGGATGCTGCAGAGACGAGCATGGCCCTGGAGAAATTCCAAGAGGTCAGAAAAGACATCTCATCTTATTATTGACTGGTTATTGTTGTTCGATAAGTCGGGAATATCTCTACTAAAAGGGTCTTCATCTAATATTTTTAATGCATTAATGGATTTGCAGCTTTATCTGTTAATTGAATTATTTTATTTCCTGCTAAAATATAAAAGCTGTGACATTGTTTATGTGCAGTCTGAGCCCAGAGAACACAGATAAATAATTAAAGCTTGGCGACATCATGCCTTTCATTATTAAATTTAGCAATACCAATGTGGGAATAATTGCAGATTCATGGTAATATTTTTATCTTTTGTTCGTGCACATGGTCGCAGACGTTTGACCTCCTGAGTTTTCTGTCTTTCTTTGTTCTTTAGGCGTGTGAAAATGGCAGAGGAGCCATTCTTCTGTCTGTGGCCAGAGGAAAAGTGTCTGAAGGAATAGATTTCGGTAAATAACCAGAAAGAAAGGAAACAATAGAAGCGATGTAGCACAACGTGAAGGCACAGCCAACACTTAACCATATGTTTTGTATGTTGAGTTCAGTTTTTTCAACATGTTGTTCTATTTTCTGTTCAGTGCATCATTTTGGCCGAGCAGTCATCATGTTTGGAGTTCCTTATGTCTACACACAGAGCCGCATCCTTAAGGTCAGATATTTTTAATAGATATTTCTTTAAGCCAAAATGTGTGTCAAAGTACCATTTTAGACTAAATATTGTCCTGCCTTATACATGTTATATTCTGCAGACTGAAGAAAACATCTTTGTTTCTCACAGATCTGCACAAATATCACACAGTAATAATAAAATGTTATTCAAATCAAATGAAAATGAGAATAATGTCAAAATAACCATTTCCTCTGATTTCGCAAACTTGAAGAGTTGTGTTCTAGAAGTTTCTGTAGAAACCGATTATGCATTATAGATTGAAGTAATAAAATATAGTATGTAATGTTTTAGTTTCCAACACATTTTCCAGTGATTAATATCAAATATTGTAAATATTTGTATATTTATCTGGAAATTATTCTAAATTTAAATTTTATTTTATTTTATTTTATTTTTATTTTTATTTTTATTTTTATTTTTATTTTATTTTATTTTATTTTATTTTATTTGTATTTTTATTTTTATTTTTATTATATTTTTACTCTACTTTACTTTATCTTATTTGTTTTTATTTTATTAGTGCTTCACAGTTGCACAGAGGGGCTTGTTTTGCAATGTCATTTCACTGGGGTGTACTTGTACATCCACATGTGACAAATAAAAATCTTGAATATAAAAATCTTGAATCTCTTGAGAATCAACATTTGTGTCTTTTAATTGACCCCAAAACACTACTGAAATTGTCTTCATTGAAACACAGGTGGTTTAATCTGAATCTTGGTGTTTCAGGCTCGTCTGGAGTACCTTCGGGATCAGTTTCAGATCAGGGAAAACGACTTTCTAACATTTGACGCCATGCGTCACGCAGCACAGTGCGTGGGCAGAGCCCTCAGAGGCAAGACCGACTATGGACTCATGATATTTGCTGATAAGGTGTGTGATGTTTTTTTTTCCTCGTCTAAATTTCTATCCCCCGATCTGATCAGTCACAGTCTTATGATTTTAGCTTTGTAGTAACTATCTGGAGTACCTCTGTTGTCCACAGCGTTACGCCCGAGCAGACAAACGTGGGAAGCTTCCTCGCTGGATTCAGGAGCACATTAACGACGGCAGTCTGAACCTCACCGTAGACGAGGCCGTCCAGCTCTCCAAGCACTTCTTACGGCAGATGGCTCAGCCCTTCAGACAGGTACGATTCACACCTGCATCACACCACATTAAAATGGTGTGAAGGTGACTCTGAGGTTTCTCTCTCTCTCTTGTCCGTCTTCAGGAGGACCAGTTGGGTCTGTCTCTGTTGACTCTGGAGCAGCTGGAGTCAGAGGAGATGCTGCAGAAAATCGCTCAAATCGCTCATCAGACATGAAGACGACGTCACCAAGACGACGCCCCGTGATCCAGAAGTGGATTAAATACATAGCTCATAGTTTACCAGGATTTACCTCATCCAGACACTTCAGGTTTAAAATGTAACATTACATTTCTTCCATGTTGTTATTTACCTTTTATATTTTAGTCTCTTCCAGTTTGTATAGAGCTATTTAAAGCTGTATCAACTCTGGTTAAATCAATGTATTCTGTGAGAAACTGTCAATATGTGCAAGATTAAATAGCATCAGGGTCATGAGGCTCAAAAAGAGCCTCTCAGCAATTCAATAGATCACACACCGAGTCAACCCACCTTCAGCCTAGGCGCTATACTTGATGTGTTTGTCTATGTTTACATCAGAGATTGGTCCATCAAATCTATTACTAATTACGTCCACTGGTCAGAATGTACTTCAGGACCACGTATTATTACTGCTTATGTTTGACCTTAGGTTTACTGTCAGAGAAAAACTTCTTGAAGAAAATCAGTTCAAATCATGAGTTTGTGCTAAATGTTGCTACAGAAATATGAATAATGTGTGACTTCTCTTTTCTTAGTAAAGGACACAGCACGTCAAGTAGAGGAAGGAAGGGTTTTTATATGGGCTCAACATTTTCTATCCTCAGTGTATGATATTCAGTATTACACATTGAACTCTTTCAGTTATACTGCACAAACTGTTACTTACTTCCTGTGTTTAAAACCAAACCAATCATGTTGTTTTAACTGCATAAGTGTTGAAAATAATTAAAATCGATAATTCATCAGTGAGTCAAAACATAGCATTAACAACAGAAATATTATACCACATGTGTGTAATGTTCATTTAATGTCTGTCATACAGACATGACTGCTGTTGGTTTACTACTGCAACTGTACATATCACATTTTTATATTGAACATGGATATTTTTGTGTGTTTTTTCACCTGGAGGCCGCAAAATACATGTATTTAACACCTGACTTGTTTGAATCTTGTGTTGAATTCCATCCTGACAAAATCAAGTCTAGGGCAAATAGTAGTAGAACAAAAATAAAAGACATTCACACACAAAAATATGAAAATGTTCATGTTATCATAACTTTATTTCAGTTCAAGTTTGCAGGTATAAAACACAATTATATTTACTAGAATAAAAACACAACATCAAATATGGTCCGTCTTCTCCATGCATTGTGGATTTCAGGCATTTGAGTGAATAAGCATATGTTTGGTCCAACATTTGACAAAAACGTCATACTATACTATGTCGTCCAAAATTTGAAAAAACTTTTTACAAAAAAATGTTGGTCCAAAATTTGACAAAAATGTCATACTATACTATGTCGTCCAAATTTAAAAAAAAAAATTTGACCAAAAATGTTTAGTCCAAAATTAGATAAAAATGTCATACTATACTGTCGTTTGAAATTTGAAAAAACTTTTTACAAAAAAATTTTAGTCCAAAATTTGACAAGAACGTCATACTATACTATGTCGTCCAAAATTTGAAAAAACTTTTTACAAAAATATGTTGGTCCAAAATTTGACAAAAACGTCATACTATACTATGTCGTCCAAATTAAAAAAAAAATGGGCCAAAAATGTTTAGTTCAAAATTTGACAAAAATGTCATACTATACTATGTCGTTTGAAATTTGAAAAAACTTTTTACAAAAAAATTTTGGTCCAAAATTTGACAAAAACGTCATACTATACTATGTCGTCCAAAATTTGAAAAAACTTTTTACAAAAATATGTTGGTCCAAAATTTGACAAAAATGTCATACTATACTATGTCGTCCAAAATTTGAAAAAACTTTTTACAAAAAAATGTTGGTCCAAAATTTGACAATAATGTCATACTATACTATGTCGTCCAAATTTAAAAAAAAAATGGGCCAAAAATGTTTAGTCCAAAATTTGACAAAAATGTCATACTATACTATGTCGTTACGAAATTTGAAAAAACTTTTTACAAAAAAATTTTGGTCCAAAATTTGACAAAATCATACTATACTATGTCGTCCAAAATTTGAAAAAACTTTTTACAAAAATATGTTGGTCCAAAATTTGACAAAAACGTCATACTATACCATGTCGTCCAAATTAAAAAAAAAAATGGGCCAAAAATGTTTAGTCCAAAATTTGACAAAAATGTCATACTATACTGTCGTTTGAAATTTGAAAAGACTTTTTACAAAAAAATTTTGGTCCAAAATTTGACAAAAACGTCATACTATACTATGTCGTCCAAAATTTGAAAAAACTTTTTACAAAAATATGTTGGTCCAACATTTGACAAAAACGTCATACTATACTATGTCGTCCAAATTTTTAAAAAAAATGGGCCAAAAATGTTTAATCCAAAATTTGACAAAAATGTCATACTATACTATGTCGTTTGAAATTTGAAAAGACTTTTTACAAAAAAATTTTGGTCCAAAATTTGACAAAAACGTCATACTATACTATGTCGTCCAAAATTTGAAAAAACTTTTTACAAAAATATGTTGGTCCAAAATTTGACAAAAATGTCATACTATACTATGTCGTCCAAATTTTTTAAAAAAATGGGCCAAAAATGTTTAGTCCAAAATTTTACAAAAATGTCATACTATACTATGTCGTTTGAAATTTGAAAAAACTTTTTACAAAAATATGTTGGTCCAACATTTGACAAAAACGTCATACTATACTATGTCGTCCAAAATTTGAAAAAACTTTTTACAAAAATATGTTGGTCCAAAATTTGACAAAAACGTAATACTATACTATGTCGTCCAAATTAAATAAAAATGGGCCAAAAATGTTTGGTCCAAAATTTGACAAAAATGTCATACTATACTATGTCGTTTGAAATTTGAAAAAACTTTTTACAAAAAAATTTTGGTCCAAAATTTGACAAAAACGTCATACTATACTATGTCGTCCAAAATTTGAAAAAACTTTTTACAAAAAAATGTTGGTCCAAAATTTGACAAAAATGTCATACTATACTATGTCGTTTGAAATTTGAAAAAACTTTTTACAAAAAAATGTTGGTCCAAAATTTGACAAAAATGTCATACTATACTATGTCGTCCAAATTTAAAAAAAAAAATTTGACCAAAAATGTTTAGTCCAAAATTTGACAAAAATGTCATACTATACTATGTCATTTGAAATTTGAAAAAACTTTTTACAAAAAAATTTTGGTCCAAAATTTGACAAGAATGTCATACTATACTATGTCGTCCAAAATTTGAAAAAACTTTTTACAAAAATATGTTGGTCCAAAATTTGACAAAAACGTCATACTATACTATGTCGTCCAAATTAAAAAAAAAAATGGGCCAAAAATGTTTAGTCAAAAATTTGACAAAAATGTCATACTATACTATGTCGTTTGAAATTTGAAAAAACTTTTTACAAAAAATTTTGGTCCAAAATTTGACAAAAACGTCATACTATCCTATGTCGTCCAAAATTTGAAAAAACTTTTTTCAAAAATATGTTGGTCCAAAATTTGACAAAAATGTCATACTATACTATGTCGTCCAAAATTTGAAAAAACTTTTTACAAAAAAATGTTGGTCCAAAATTTGACAATAATGTCATACTATACTATGTCGTCCAAATTTTAAAAAAAAAATGGGCCAAAAATGTTTAGTCCAAAATTTGACAAAAATGTCATACTATACTATGTCGTTACGAAATTTGAAAAAACTTTTTACAAAAAAATTTTGGTCCAAAATTTGACAAAATCATACTATACTATGTCGTCCAAAATTTGAAAAAACTTTTTACAAAAATATGTTGGTCCAAAATTTGACAAAAACGTTATACTATACTATGTCGTCCAAATTAAAAAAAAAATGGGCCAAAAATGTTTAGTCCAAAATTTGACAGAAATGTCATACTATACTATGTCGTTTGAAATTTGAAAAAACTTTTTACAAAAAAATTTTGGTCCAAAATTTGACAAAAACGTCATACTATACTATGTCGTCCAAAATTTGAAAAAACTTTTTACAAAAATATGTTGGTCCAAAATTTGACAAAAATGTCATACTATACTATGTCGTCCAAATTTTTTAAAAAAATGGGCCAAAAATGTTTAGTCCAAAATTTGACAAAAATGTCATACTATACTATGTCGTTTGAAATTTGAAAAAACTTTTTACAAAAAACATTTTGGTCCAAAATTTGACAAAAACGTTATACTATACTATGTCGTCCAAAATTTGAAAAAACTTTTTACAAAAATATGTTGGTCCAAAATTTGACAAAAACGTCATACTATACTATGTCGTCCAAATTTAAAAAAAAAATGGGCCAAAAATGTTTAGTCCAAAATTTGACAAAAATGTCATACTATACTATGTCGTTTGAAATTTGAAAAAACTTTTTACAAAAAAATTTTGGTCCAAAATTTGACAAAAACGTCATACTATACTGTCGTCCAAAATTTGAAAAAACTTTTTACAAAAATATGTTGGTCCAAAATTTGACAAAAATGTCATACTATACTATGTCGTCCAAATTTTAAAAAAAAATGGGCCAAAAATGTTTAGTCCAAAATTTGACAAAAATGTCATACTATACTATGTCGTTTGAAATTTGAAAAAACTTTTTACAAAAAAATTTTGGTCCAAAATTTGACAAAAATGTCATACTATACTATGTCGTCCAAATTTAAAAAAAAAATTTGACCAAAAATGTTTAGTCCAAAATTTGACAAAAATGTCATACTATACTATGTCGTCCAAATTTAAAAAAAAAATTTGACCAAAAATGTTTAGTCCAAAATTTGACAAAAATGTCATACTATATTATGTCGTCCAAAATTTGAAAAAACTTTTTACAAAAAAATGTTGGTCCAAAATTTGACAATAATGTCATACCATACTATGTCGTTCGATTTTTTTCTTTTTTTTTTTTTTGACAAATTGAGTATAGCATGTTATAGCAACCTAAGGAAGTGATTTCAGTGAAAACAAAGTGAGGACCGGCCAAAATGTCCTCACTCTGTAAAAATGACCTCACTTTGTTGGTTAAAAACCCTCACTGGTCCTCAGTATGCGGCAAGAACAAGAACACACACACACACACACACACACACATGACTTTCTGTTGTTTGTGTAGGACAGATGTATAATTCAAGACATATCCAAAGTGACTACGATCACTGCTACTGAGAATTATATCCCTGTCTGTTTCTAACTCTCTCGTGGCTTTTATTTCAGCCACAGCAGCAATTTTCCGCAAAAAAAGCTATTAAAAGCCATGCTACACTAAAAACCTGTATGGTGACTGATGTGAATATTCTCACTTATGTCACACCTATTGGATAGATATCTGATCTAGGACCACATACTGAAGTGACACAACTTTGAACATCAAATGTGTATTTGTGTGTCCACCCAGAAGAAGGCGCTTTCCACTACACAGTTCCGACACGACTCAGCGTGACTTCTTTTTTTTTTTTGCTTGTCCGTTTGCGATAGTACCTGGTACCAGGAATCAATCGGTTAAAAAGACCTGGAAAAAGTGCGTAAATCTCCAACATTTAGCAAGGACATTTCTAAAATCTCAATATTTAACAGAGGAGTCTGGTGTGCCTTGGATATTAGTTATAAACTGACACTTTTTCATAGTAAAGGACACAGCACGTCAAGTAGAGGAAGGAAGGGTTTTTATATGGGCTCAACATTTTCTATCCTCAGTGTTTGATATTCAGTATTACATATTGAACTCTTTCAGTTATACTGCACAAACTGTTACTTACTTCCTGTGTTTAAAACCAAACCAATCATGTCGTTTTCTTTTTAACTGCATAAGTGTTGAAAATAATTAAAATCGATAATTCATCAGTGAGTCAAAACATAGAATTAACAACAGAAATATTATACCACATGTGTGTAATGTTCATTTAATGTCTGTCATACAGACATGACTGCTGTTGGTTTACTACTGCAACTGTACATATCACATTTTTATATTGAACATGGATATTTTTGTGTGTTTTTTCACCTGGAGGCCGCAAAATACATGTATTTAACACCTGACTTGTGTTTGAATCTTGTGTTGAATTCCATCCTGACAAAATCAAGTCTAGGGCAAATAGTAGTAGAACAAAAATAAAAGACATTCACACACAAAAATATGAAAATGTTCATGTTATCATAACTTTATTTCAGTTCAAGTTTGCAGGTATAAAACACAATTATATTTACTAGAATAAAAACACAACATCAAATATGGTCCGTTTTCTACATATTTTTCCAACTTTGCATATCACCATCTTAAGCATGTACGTAAAATACAATTTCTATAGAAACTGTGTGGCGTCATTCCTTATAAAACATCTCTTCTACAACCACAAATGTACGATCAGTTTGCCACGATGGGAAAAACAGAGTTATGGGTTTATTTGAATAGGCAAAAAGAAACGGTAGTGAAGAACAGCAGAGGTGACAGTTTTCAGCGAGCCAAGATATTCGAGCAGCATTTATTTGCATTGTTATCGTACTTTATCATTCCTCGAGTGTTAAATTAGTGAGTGCAACTCTTAAATAACTACTTCAAGAAGTAATTCATTCTATAACAAAAATAAAAAAGTACAAATGAAATAGATATTCTGCAATTTATAATAGTGACTTGATGCATTGTGGATTTCAGGCATTTGAGTGAATAAGCATACGTTTGGTCCAACATTTGACAAAAACGTCATACTATACTATGTCGTCCAAAATTTGAAAAAACTTTTTACAAAAATATGTTGGTCCAAAATTTGACAAAAACGTCATACGATACTATGTCGTCCAAATTAAAAAAAAAATGGGCCAAAAATGTTTAGTCCAAAATTTGACAAAAATGTCATACTATACTATGTCGTTCGAAATTAGAAAGAACTTTTTACAAAAAAATGTTGGTCCAAAATTTGACAAAAACGTCATACTATACTATGTCGTCCAAATTAAAAAAAAAAATGGGCCAAAAATGTTTAGTCCAAAATTTGACAAAAATGTCATACTATACTATGTCGTTTGAAATTTGAAAAAACTTTTTACAAAAATGTTGGTCCAAAATTTGACAAAAATGTCATACTATATTATGTCGTCCAAAATTTGAAAAAACTTTTTACAAAAAAATGTTGGTCAAAATTTGACAATAATGTCATAC